>NW_026614654.1:0-145464 GCF_030052815.1 Hevea brasiliensis
AATTTATCATTTTCTCATAGAAAATTTGTTTAGTTATGCATTGTGAAATTATTGTGTTAATTATGGATTTTAAGAATTACTGTGTTTCCACTTTGGGAATGGAAATTTGTCTTTAGAAATTAATTGTGTTTTGAATAAAATATTTTGAATAACTTGATTTAAATTGTTTTTAATTCACACTTGGCATGGCAATATTAATATGTTCCTCCTTCACTTGTGGGGTGAGTTTGATATTTGATCACTTTCCTCCTTCTCTGGCTTCCCAGTCTGAGGGGTGAGTTTGGATGAGTACTTATTAGCTATCTAGCCACCTCCCTCATTGATTTCGATAAGTAGGGTGAGTTTGCCTTGTCGTGATGTACACACGGCATGTTTGAAAATTTTGTGTCATGGCCTGAGTTGTGTTATTGATTGGCAACACTATGATTATTAAATTGTTTGATTAAATTTGTGTTATATTAAGCTTTGAAAATTATGATTTGTTATAAATGTGATTTAAAAAAATTATGAAATGCGATTATGAGATTTTTGAATTATAATTTGTTCATAAATGTTTTATGTTATGTATTTTATACTTTATTGTGCACTACTGAGTATTTTTATACTCAGTGATAGCTTTTCTTGCTGTTGCAG
Source organism: Hevea brasiliensis (assembly GCF_030052815.1). NCBI lineage: Eukaryota > Viridiplantae > Streptophyta > Magnoliopsida > Malpighiales > Euphorbiaceae > Hevea > Hevea brasiliensis. Next base: position 634 of record NW_026614654.1, read on the forward strand.
ATAGAGACAAGGAAAAAGCAATAGAGTGAACTACTGATTGTTGGGCCTTCACCGATCTTTTTGTACGGGTATTTAATTATACCTTGTAGTTATTTGATGTAAATATTGTAATGTCTTATGTATCAATGTAAAGTTGAGCAGTTATATAATAAATTATAATAATGATATTTTAAATTTTCTTTTTGTAAATTAAGATCTGTATTTGTAAATTAGTACTATTTGCAATGTGAATGAATTTGTGAAGTATTTTGAGATGACAATTTTTAGTTGAGTTGTGGAATTAAATTAAATTGTGTTGACTTGAGTCAATTTGGGTTGGGAGTTGTGAAAAAAAATTATTGGAAGTATTTTTTTTAGGTATTTGAAGAACTGTTTTCTCAAAATACAGACGGTACTCTGCCGAAATTTTTACAAAATTTGCGGAAAAATAAAATGGGACAAAAATCTTAACTAGTTTTCAAACTTCAATTAAATGTTTTTAATTCCTACTAAAATGCTCACCACTTCCAAGAAGTAAGAAAATGGTTTTAAAATCCCTTGTAGGGTACTTAACAAGTTATCGATAGGTAAAGTTCGGTGGTTCATTAGGTATTCTACGGGATCATGTTATGCCTTATAGAGAGATAAGGTGTGACAACTTTGGAGTTTAAAAATTATAGGGTTTGTGCTAGGAAGTGCCATTGATATGTCAATGCCAAATTATAGTCATTTTGGGTGAATTAAATGTGAATTGAGGTTGGTTAGTGGGAATAATTGAAGAAATGAAAATTTGAACCTAGGGCAGAATTTGCACACTGAGTTCAGTGTGTTTGATAGCCTATAAATTGAGCTACACAACTCCAATTGGTGTGAAACCAATTGGAAATGAAACTTAAGACATAGGGCTAGAATTTTCATGAAGAGATCCAACCTAGAAACTGCCCAGAAATTGCCTAAAACTTGGCTTGAACTTAGAGACAAAATTCTGGAACTTGCAGAATTAGGCACGTGAACAGTAAACTTTGCATGGCCATAACACTCTCTAGAAAACTCCGATTTAGGTGATTCTTGAATCGATAGAAACTTAAAACATATTAGAACATTTCATATGAAGGACTTAAGGCCAAATTATGGACTTAACCCAATCAAATTGCTAAGCAAAGTTGAATCACCAAATCTGTAGAAATTTGGAAATCTACAGATTTACCATATGAACAGTAAAATTTGCATGGCCATAACTCTCTCTAGAAAACTCCAATTTAGGCGATTCTTGAACCGATGGAAACCAAAGATATAGTAGAACATTTCATATGCAAAACATTAGACCAAATTATGGACTTCACTTGATCAAATTGCTGAACGAAGTTGGATAGATAAATCTACCAGCACAGAAACTGCAGGGTGAACAGTGACGTAAACAGTAACTGTATTTTGGTCATAACTTGAGCAAAACAGCTCCGAATTAGGCAATTCAAAAAGGAAAATAAAGTTAGGACCCAGATGAACAATTTTCATGAAGAACATCTCACCAAATTTTGATCGAAACTAGGTAAAAATTGGATTCAAAGATTGGGGCACTAAGCTGTCCAAAACCAAAATTTTCTAAAATTTGCAAAGTTACCTTGGGATGCATTAGACATGCATGTAATGAGTTTTTGGCAGCAATTGAGATTAGTATTGAGGTATTCTATTTTTTTATTTTCAGTAGAAAAAGAAGTTGGAACGGACAAGGAGAAGTAGGTAACAAGGAAGGAGAATTATTGTAGGTTTGTGCACAACTAACCTTTTCTTCGTTTTTAAACTTGTAAATTATTTGGAATGTGTTTATTTGAATGAGTTTACTTTGAACAAGTTTACTTTGACTGAAATATAGTTTTTCTCTTGCATTTGAGTAATTTGGGTGTTGCCACCTTTATTTGGATATTATGATAAATTTAAATATATTTATTGGTTTATAAATGTGATTGTTGAGTGGGAAATTTTTGGAAATTGTTTTGAAACCACAGTTAGCATCACAGTTTCTTTCGGAACTCTCCAGCAGTAACGGCTATTTGGGGTTGATAATTGATATGATTATATCTCCCATTAATAACGGTTAGTGGGGTAAGACTACATGAATACTCATTAGCTAGCTAGCCCTTCCCTCATTAATAATGGTTTGTGAGGTTGAGATTGCTTTGTCGTGATCTACAACACGACACTGATCGTGAAATTTTGTGTCATGGCCTAAACTGTGTGTTGATGTTGGCAACACTAATGCTTTTTGAATTGTGATTTATAAAGTGTGATTTCTCATTTGAAATGTTATTCCAATAAATGGCTCTTATGAATTATCGTGATGTTTTCAATGCTTAAGAAAGATGTGATTTATTATGCCTTGACTAGTTTTACTTTATTTTAAGTTTTAAAGTTATTAGTTGTGTACCACTGAGTGATGTACTCAGCGATAGCTTCTTTATGCTGTTGCAGGTAAGGGAAAGGAGAAGGCTGCCGAGTGGGAGACTTGGAAGTAGAATTTTGGTATTGATAGTGGGCATTTACATTAGGTATACCCTTGTGATTCCTTTGGATATATTTGATACCTATATGTATGGATGTATGGATATTGAGCAGTTTGTATTAAAAAGCACTACATTACTAAAGTATTTTGAGTTTGTAACTATTTTGTATTTTACTTTAAGACTTATGAAAATGTAACTTTTGCAATATTTAGTCTATCATTATTTCCAATGAATGTTTACATAGAATTTTAACTATTCTCAAGCAGTTTTCTGCAAAAGAATTGATAAGAAAAAAAGCTATGATTTGTTTTAAAATCCTTTTTAGCATATCTAATGTGTCCTTCTAGCTTGTCCACACCAAGATCACCAATGGCAGCCCCTTGAACAGCTTCTAAAGCTTTTCCAATCAATTAGAAAATCAGGTTATATAAATAAGATACTAGAAACGATTTCTAGTATTTTTAATTCAAGAGATTGTCAGGAAATCTCTTTGAATTGATGAGAGATGAAGAAGATGAAAGAAAGAGGTGCTTTGGGGCAGCACCAATGAAACAAATAGCAGCTAGGTATTTTTCTTTTCATTCTTTCCCTTATATAGCTAGATCACCACTTAAAACCCTTGCCACATGTCACTTTCTGATTGGCTCTAGGTTTAATTTACCTAATCACATTGTGCCAAGTGTCAAACCTATATTTAATCTTGATTTTAATCATCTTACATGATTAAAAGACATATGGCAAGCTTATATGTGGTGTCATGTGTCACCATCTCATGGTGTCACATGTCACCCTGTGAAATGACCAAAATGCCCCTGTGTCTTAATTTTGAATTGTCAATCCAAAATAATTATTTCTCTTCTTCTAATCAATTTATATCAAATATAAATTAATGAATTATTCTCTATTAATTAATTTCTCATTAATTAAATTCATATTTAAACACTTTAAATACAAATTCAACTTATACTATACATCCAATAACCTAGATTCGGTTTCAAGCCATGCTAGGGACTTTATAATCTAATTGCAAACCAAACCTATTTAATTAATCGATTAAACTATTTAATTAATTAATTAAATCATATTTAATTTAGTGATTACTTGTGTATGTGTTTGACTTACTAGGCTCATCACTAATTGGCAATGAGACATGATATCAACTCTTAATATCATCAGAACTCTTTTTTACCATAAATGATTTCTCTAAATCATTTTATGCACCTCATAGACCATGGTTAACACCTAGCATAGCATGGCATGACCACCCAATCAGTAATAAGGTTTACCTTAAATGAACCTATAATCATATGTTACCATGCACTAGAATCTCTTTGTTACAAAATCCCAACTCAAGCTGGAGTCATGGTTTATGTCAAACCCCATTTGCTATGAATATTATGTTCTCTTTTAATTCCAGTTCTTGATTAAAAAGATTTTCTCATCAGAATCTCTTTTCTGATTAAATCTATCTGTCCTGGCCAGGAACTTGAAACATCAAGAACAATTAAATGAACATAGGATTTTATCCCTATTTACTTAGAGGAACAGATTCTATCTTGATCAACACCTACCTCCATATATAACTACTAGGAGCCAACACATGCCCATATACCTATACACAATACAAGTATGAAAGCAGTATCAAACTCAAACCACCTATATACAAGATAACTGTGCTATCTTAGGTCTAAAGATTATATGCACTAATATGATTTATGACAATACATTGACAAGAGTAAACTCCACGTGCTTGTAATAAATGTCACTGGTTCAACCTACTTATCATGTATAAATGCCTATCATATTTGTCATGTGGCATGAGACTCACCATTCCATCTTATTGATATCTCATATAAATAACTTAGGAACAATCACGATTACAATCTTTCTGGATAAGTCATGTCTTTATTGTGAAGTATCCTCGATTGTGAACCTATTTATGATACTTTATGCTAGAAATACTGTCACTCATATTCTTAACAACTTAAGAATAGAATTTCTAAAAAAATATCAATGGACCTTTTCTATTACACATAAATATATTATGTAAATAGAAAAGTGAAAATGCCTTTTATTAATAAAAATATGTACAAGATACATACTAAATGATATGCTCTAGGACATACTACTAACAATCTCCCACTAGCACTAGAGCCATTCATTACAATACCTTAGATCCATCTTCTCAAGATGTCGATGTAACTGTGCTTGTGACAAAGGCTTAGTGAATGGATCAGCTGGATTTTTCAGCTGATGCTATTTTCTGTATGGGTATATCGCCTTGCCTAGCTATCTCTCTGATAATGTGATAGCGCCTTTCAATGTGTTTGGATTTTTAGTGAGACTGGGGTTCCTTAGCCTGTATGACTGCTCCATTGTTGTCATAGTGAAGTGAAACTGCTGACTCAATGGAATGAACTACTGCAAGTTCTGTCATGAACTTCTTTATCTAAACAGCTTCCTTTGTAGCATCTGATGCAGCAATATACTCAGCCTAAGTAGTGGAATCTGTAGTCGTGCTCTGTTTGGAACTCTTCCAAATAACTGCACCTCCATTACAAATAAACACATACTCAGAGGTAGACTTTCTATCATCGATATCAGATTGGAAATCAGAATCAGTATAACCATCCAATTGCAAGTCTCCACTTCCATAAATCAAGAATAAATCCTTAGTTCTTCTCAAGTACTTAAGGATATTCTTGACAGCTATCCTGTAACACCCCTATTTGTATAATCTGATATATTTCACTATTCCGATGACCGGTGTCAGTCTGAATAATTTAGGGGATTAGAACCACACTTAAGACAACTAGATAAGCCCTAAAAACAAATAATTAATAATTGTCAATTAGTTAAGTATAAATAAGAAAAACAGAACATAAGAGGTTAAATGAGCCGAGAGTCATAACGATGGGTGACCTTCTCGGGAAGGACTGGGAAGTCAATTTTAACTCAAATTTCGAACCGTAAAATGTGACGCCGCGGTCCTTAGGACTATTGCAAATACAGTGGAAAAGAGAAAATCACAAAAAAGAAATGTTAAGTCGGTCAAATAATTAGGTCAGAGATCCGGAAGAAATATTGAATTATTTACAAACCGAATCGAACCAGCGAGGGGCAATTTGATCAATTGACGCCTAGAGCTAACTCCTGACCTAACTGTCAAATAAAATTGGAGAAAAAAAAATTTAAAAATTGGAAATTAAATTAAAGAACTAATGGAAAAATAAATAAAAAAAAGAAAAAAGAAAAAGTGAAAAGTGATGACACCATGCATGACATCATGCATGATGCAATAAATATTATAATTAAAAAATTAATTTTGGATAATTGTGGTCTTCCATAAGGATAAAAATTCATAAAACAAAGAAAAAAAAACAAAACAAAAAGTCTTCTTCTTCCTAAACTTGCCGCCCCACTTCTCTCTCACCCTCTCCCTTACCAAAACTCCATTGAAGCTCTTTTTGTGTGCTTGAAGACAACAAATCCCACCATAGAAAAATTACTCACCATGATTAGAGTTTGTTTTGGCAATTAGAAGAGGAGATTGAAGAAGAAAGAAAGAAGAAAAGAAGAGGTTTGAAGGAAAAGAAAATTCTGCATTCAAGGTTAGCAACTAAACTTTAAACTTTTAGTTTAATTATTGTATTTATAGCTTAATGAAATTAGAAATATGCTTGAAATGAAATGAAAACAAGTGTTGGAGGACTAGGTATGGATTTCAGCCAGTTAGGGTTTAATTGGGGAATGTATGAATTTGGTTGAATTAAATATGTTAGTAAGCTTGTATGAGTGGTGAAGTGATGTTGGTATGCTTGGAATCAATTAAATGTAACAAATTGGTGAATTAAGGTTTGGACCTAGGGTTTTGGAGGACAAAAATTGGAGAATTTATCAAATGGTGTGTTTGACCGAGTTTGAGCTGAAAAAAGGTCATTTGTGACTAATTGTAGTATGTTGGAAGTGTTAGAATTAGGTTTAAATTTGAATTGATTAGGGACATGCTGTAGGCAGCATGACCAAGGTCCCTTTCAGGGACAAAAACTGAAAATTTACTAACCCAATTGGTGTAAGGCCAATTGGGAATGAAACTAGATAAAAAATGGAAAATTTTCATTTAGGAATCATGCCCAAAAAGTGATCATAGCATAGTGAACAAATTGGCCAAATCCGGATGTGAGTGTTCTGCCCTGTACAAAAATGACCAAATGAACAGCATTTGTTCATTTGGCCATAACTTGGGCTAGGCAGGTCTAAATGACCTGAAATTTTACCAGTAGAAAGCTGAGATAGAAACCTAAACCTTGAATACAAACCCAAATTATGCCCTTAACCAAGTCATTTAGTCACCCAAAGTTGGTGACCTAAAACTGCCAGAACCCAGAATTTGCCTAGAAAATCTGGGTTAGACCAATCTGGCAGCCATGATTCAAATGGCTATAACTTGAGCTAAAAAACTCCAATTGGAGTGATTCAAAAAGGAGAATAAATTTAAGACAATAAGGAACAATTTCTATGAAGAAAACTTAGCCAAATTCTAACAGCAACATGACCAATGGAACAGTGCAACATAGGACACCAAAACTGAAAAATTTGCAAATTTGCCTAAAAGACTTAAAATTTGAGTAAACAACCAAAACCAATAAATTTAGTAACCAGAATGTGGTATGTGGGTGAAATTGGAATTCTCATACCTATTAAGAAATAGAAAGTCAACAAATTGACTTGAATGGTGTAGTGAATAGTAACCCCAAAACACAAATTTTAAAGAACGCCAAGTTTAGCCTATTAAAGCTAGGTAAAAGTAAATATGAAATTATTTTTGAATTTATGATAAGTTATGATACTGAAACACTATGAAATTATGTGTTTCAGTAGAAAAGAATATCGGGAAAGAAGCCGAGGGATCGAGTAAAGGCCAAGAGGCGATTCGTATAAGGTTTGTGCACAACATAGAATTTCTGTAAATTTTCTTCTGCAAATTATTTTTGAATGAATTCAGATATTAAATTGTGACACACTTGGATTGAAATGTTTATTATGCCTTTGATTTAAATTGTTGAAAGATTAATTATTTGTGTTTGAAATGACAATAAATATTTAGTAAATTGTTAAGATAGTTTTGAAAGCATAGTGTCATTATCGTATATTTGAATACCTCACTAGCATGACTAATGGGGGAAATCAGTTTTAAATTTTGATTCCTTCTCTGGCTGAAGTGTTGAGGTGTGTGCCAGTAGAAGAAGAAAAAGAATGGGTTCCCATATATTTGAGCTAGCTAGCCTTGTGATGTGACTTCTCCTTAGCCTTTGGCTACTGAGATGATATTTGTTTCGAATAGAAAGATATAACTGTGTATTTTTATGAAATTTGTTTTGAGACTTTTGAAATAAAATTGTTTGGATTAAAATCTTATAAATCATGTTTTGAATTCATATTTCATGTTCAATTTAATTTTTGAATAAGCATGATTTAAATTCCGCATAAATATTATTTTAGTATGTTGTGTACCACTGAGTCATAGTATTCAGCGATGGCTGTTATTGCTGTCACAGATATAGAGACTAGAGGAGCAGCAGAGTAAGCTGCTGAGAATTGAGGAGCTACCCACTCTGAAGTTTATCGGGTATATTTTATACCCTGATTGTAAAAATTATTTTGATGTATGTAATGTATGTAAATGTAGGAAATGGTCATGAGCAGTTGTATAAAGCTTGTAATAAATTTTGGTTTGGATTTTTCCTAATGTAAATATTTAGAATGATGTATCTAAATTGTTTTATCTTTATTGAAATATGAATGAAAATATTTTGTTTTAATTTGAATGAAATTGAATTATATTATTTGATCATGTTGAATTTTGGAAATTGAGAAATGATGTTGAAATTGGTTAGGATGGATGTTGAATTGATGAAGTTGTTGAGATAAATCTTTGGAAGTTCTTTTTACAAGTATTTGAAGAACTGTTTTCTCAAAATACAGACGACACTCTGCCAAAATTTTTATAAAATTTGCAAAAAAATAAAATGGGACAAGAATCTTGACTAGTTTTCAAACTCTAATTAAATGTTTTGATACCTATTAGAAAATGCTCACCACTTATAAAAAGTAAGAAAATTGTTTTAAAATCCCTTGTAGGGTACTTAATGAGTTATCGGTAGGTGAAGTTCAGTAGTTCATTAGGTATTCTACGGGATCATATTATGCCTTATAGAGGGGTAAGGTGTGACATATTTCAGTGGTATTAGAACGAATTTTTAAAGTATGTTTTAACTTGTGAATTTGTGTTTTTTCTTTGTTAAGTACAACTGCTCAATGTCCTTATTTATTACATACAGTGCATTACATCATAAATATGAACTAACGGAGGGAAATCTCCTTGTGTTATTTGTTCAGGAGATATCCTACTCCAGATTGAAATGGAAGAAGGGGATCACTCAGTTGAGCAATCTATTGAAGCTGAGACACCCAAGTGGGGAGCCCAGCATTGAGGGACATCCCTACAGTATGTGACTTTCCGGATGTGTTTCCTGATGAATTGCCAGGATTACATCTAAAAAGAGAGGTGCAGTTTGAGATTGATGTTATGCCTGGTGTGGACCCAATCTCCATAACACCATATAGAATGGCACCTGCAGAATTGAAAGAGTTGAAAGTGCAGCTGCAAAAGCTGCTTGACAAGGGCTTTATCTGCCCTAGTGTATCACCTTGGGGAGCGCCAGTGTTGTTTGTTAAGAAGAAAGATGGCACTCTCCGTTTATGTATTGACTACCGGCAGTTGAATAAGGTGACAATAAAGAATAGATATCCATTACCCTGCATTGATTACTTGTTTGACCAGTTGAGGGGTGCAACTGAGTTCTCCAAAATTGACCTGAGATCAGGTTATTACCAGTTGAAAGTACAAGAGCAGAGTATTCCTAAAACTGCCTTTAGAACCCACTATGGCCATTATGAGTTCTTGGTCATGCCATTCGGTTAACTAATGCTCCGGCTGCATTTATGGATCTGATGAATACTATCTTCAAACCATACCTCGACCAGTTTGTTGTGGTATTCATAGATGATATATTGGTCTACTCGAGGAGTGCAGAAGAGCATGATAGGCATCTGTAGATTGTATTGCAGACTTTGAGGGAGAAACAGTTACATGCCAAATTGTCGAAGTATGAGTTTTGGCTGAAGGAAATATCTTTCTTGGGGCATGTAGTATCAGCAGAAGGTATTAAGGTAGATCCTAGTATGATAAAAGCTGTCCTTAATTGGAGGTCACCCAGGAATATCACAGAGATTTGTAGTTTTCTGGGTTTAGCTGGATACTACCGTCAATTTGTGAAGGGATTCTCCATGTTGGCATCTCCATTGACCAAGCTGCTTTGAAAAGATGTGAAATTTCAGTGGACAGATAAATGTCAACAAAGTTTTGATGAATTAAAGAGATGTTTGACTGAAGCTCCAGTCCTGACTTTACCTACTCCGGGTAAAGAATACACAGTTTATAGTGATGCTTCTCACAATGGGTTAGGTTGTGTATTGATGCAAGATCGAAATGTCATTGCCTATGCCTCACGCCAGTTGAAACTGCATGAGAGGAATTATCCAACACATGACTTAGAGCTTGCAACTATTGTGTTTGCTCTTAAGATCTGGAGACACTATTTGTATGGGGAAAAGTGTTACATCTACACAGATTATAAGAGTTTGAAGTATTTGAGCACTCAGAAGGAGTTGAATTTGTGACAGAGGAGATGGTTAGAATTGATAAAAGACTATGATTGTCTAATAGACTATCATCCAGGGAAAGCTAATGTTGTGGTTGACGCCTTAAGTCGCAAGACTATGGCAAGTCTATGGGTTACTCCTTTGTCTATGGTACATGAGTTGAGATCATTACATGCCAGCTTAGAAATTAATGATGAGGGGCAGACCGCAGTTGCATGGCATGTACAGCCAGTGTTGATTGATCAGATAAGAATGGCTGCTTAGAATGATCAGAAGTATCAGAAGCTATTAGAAGAAGTCAGAATGGGCAAGAAGCCAGAATTCTCAGTAAGAGGTGACGGTCTACTGCTTCACCAGGGCAGAATGTGCATTCCTAATGACGTTAACATGAAACAGATCATTTTGAAAGAAGCACATGAGTCTCCTTTTGCCATGCACCCTGGTGGCACAAAAATGTATAGAGGGCTGAAAGAGCACTACTAGTGGATGGGTATGAAAAGAGATGTGGCAAAATTTGTTTTCAAATGCCTAATTTGTCAGCAAGTGAAGGCAGAGCATCAAGTACCAGATGGTTTGTTACATCCACTACCAGTACCAGAATGGAAATGGGAGAGAATAACGATGAATTTTGTGATGGGACTTCCGAGGACACAAAAGAATCATGATGCAGTTTGGGTCATTATTGACAGACTAACCAAGTCTGCTCATTTTCTGCCAGTTCGAATGGACTACAGTTTAGAAAGATTGGCCAAGTTGTATATTGATGAGATAGTAAGACTGCATGTAGTTTCAGTATCCACTGTATCTGATAGAGATCCTAGGTTCACTTCTAGATTCTAGGGTAGTCTACAGAGAGCCCTAGGAACTAGATTGAACTTTAGTACTGCATTCCACCGACAAACAGATGGCCAGTCTGAGAGGGTAATTCAGATCTTGGAGGACATGCTACGGGCTTGTGTGATTGAGTTTGAGGGTAGTTGGGATACACACTTGCCTTTGATTGAGTTTGCTTACAACAACAGCTATCAATCAAGTATTGGGATGCCTCCATATGAAGCTTTGTATGACAGAAAGTACAGAACTCTCCTGTGTTGGGATGAAGTAGGTGAAAAGAAGATGATTCGGCCCGAAATTGTTTAACAGACCGAGGAGAAGATCAGGGTGATCAGAGATCGACTTAAGACTGCATCAGATCATCATAAGCATTATATTGATTTGAAGAGAAGAGATATTGAGTATACAGTGGGTGAGAAAGTATTTCTCAAGGTTTCCACTTGGAAGAAAATTATGAGATTCAGTAGAAAGGAGAAACTAAGTCCTCATTTTATTGGGCCATATGAGGTTCTAGAGAGAGTGGGTCCTTTGGCATATCGTTTGGCACTACCTCCAGAGTTAGAAAAGATACATAATGTCTTTCATGTGTCCATGTTGAGGAGGCATCGATCAAACCCATCTCATGTACTACCAGTGGAAGAAATTGAAGTGAATCCAGAACTCACATATGAGGAAGAACCCATAGAGATTCTGGCTTATAAGGTGAAATAGCTACGGAATAAGCAGATACCGCTGGTAAAGTGCTGTGGAACCATCATTCGGGTCAAGAAGCTACTTGGGAATGAGAGGAGGACATGAGGAGACAACACCCACAGCTATTTAGAGACTGATACCAGGTAAAATTTCGAGATAAAATTTATTTTAAGGGGGGAGAATTGTAATACCCATATTTGTATAGTCTGGTATATTTCACTATTCCGGTGACCGGTGTCGGTCCGAATAATTTAGGGGATTAGTACAACACTTAAGATAACTAGATAAGCCCTAAAAAAAAATAATTAGTAATTGTCAATTAGTTAAGTATAAATAAGAAAAACAGAACATAAAAGTATGAGCCGAGAGTCACAGCGATGGGTGACCTTTTCGGGAAGGATTGCGAAGTCGATTTAAACTCAAATTTCGAACCGTAAAATGTGACGCTGCGGTCCTTAAGACTATTGCGAATACAGTGGAAAAGAGAAAATCATAAAAAAGAAATGTTAAGTCGGTCAAATAATTAGGTCAGGAATCTGAAAGAAATATTGAATTATTTACAAATTGGATCGAATCGGCGAGGGGAAATTTGTTCAGTTGACCCCTGGAACTGACTCCTGACCTAACTGTCAAATAAAATCGGAGAAAAAAAAATTTCGGAATCGGGAATTAAATTAAAGAACTAATGGAAAAATAAATAAAAAAAAGAAAAAAGAAAAAGTGAAAAGTGATGACACCATGCATAACATCATGCATGATGCAATAAATATTATAATTCAAAAATTAATTTTGGATAATTGTGGTCTTCCATAAGGATAAAAATTCATAAAAGAAAGAAAAAAAAAACAAAACAAACAGTCTTCTTCTTGCCAAACTTGCTGCCCCACTTCTCTATCACCCTCTCCCTCACCAAAACTCCATTGAAGCTCCTTTTGTGAGCTTGAAGACAACAAATCCCACCATAGAAAAATTACTCACCATGATTAGAGTTTGTTTTGGAAATTAGAAGAGGAGATTGAAGAAGAAAGAAAGAAGAAAGAAAGAGGTTTGAAGGGAAAGAAAATTCTGCATTCAAGGTTAGTAACTAAACTTCATACTTTTAGTTTAATTATTGTATTTATAGCTTAATGAACTTAGAAATATGCTTAAAATGATATGAAAACAAGTGTTGGAGGACTAGGTATGGATTTCGGCCAGCTAGGGTTTGGTTGGGGATTGTATGAATTTGGTTGAATTAAATATGTTAGTAAGCTTGTATGAGTGGTGAAGTAATGTTGGTATGCTTGGAATCAATTAAATGTAACAAATTGGTGAATTAAGGTTTGGACCTAGGGTTTTGGAGGACAAACATTGGAGAATTGGTCAAAATGTGTGTTTGACCTAGTTTGAGCTGAAAAATGGTCATTTGTGACCAATTGTGATATGTTGGAAGTGTTAGAATTAGGTTTAAATTCGGATTGATTAGGGACATGCTACAGGCAGCATGACCAAGGTCCTTTTCAGGGACCAAAACTGAAAATTTACCAGCCCAATTGGTGTGAAAACAATTGCAAATGAAACTAGACACAAAATGGCACGTTTTTTATTTAGGAATTATGCCCAAAAAGTGACCATAGCATAGTGAACAAATTGGCCAAATCCAGATGTCAGTGTTCTTCCCTATACAAAAATGACCAAATAAACAGTGTTTGTTCATTTGGCCATAACTTAGGATAGGCAGGTCTAAATGACCTGAAATTTTACCAGTAGAAATCTGAGATAGAGACCTAAAACTTTTATGGAGAACATAAACTCAAATTATGGCCTTAACCAAGTCATTTAGTCACCCAAACTTGGTGACCTAAAACTGCCAGAACCCAGAATTTGCCCAGAAAATCTGGGTTAGACCAATCCGGCAGCCATGATTCAAATGGCTATAACTTGAGCTACAAAACTCCAATTGGAGTGATTAAAAAAGGAGAATAAAGTTAAGACAATAAGGAACAATTTCTGTGAAGAAAACTTAGCCAAATTCTAACAACAACATGACCAATGGAACAGTGCAACATAGGACACCAAAACTGAAAAATTTGCAAATTTGCCTAAAAGACTTAAAATTTGAGTAAATAACCAAAACCAGCAAATTTAGTAACCAAAATGTGGTATGTTGGTGAAATTGGAATTCCCATACCTATTAAGCATTAGAAAGTCAATAAATTGACTTGAATAGTATAGTGAATAGTAATCCCGAAACACAAATTTTAAAGAACTCCAAGTTTAGCGTATTAAAGCTAGGTAAAAGTCAATTTGAAATTATTTTTGGATTTATGATAAGTTATGATACTGAAACACTGTGAAATTGTGTGTTTCAGTAGAAAAGAATATCGAGAAAGAACCCGAGTGATCGAGTCAAGGCCAAGAGGCGACTCGTATAAGGTTTGTGCACAACATAGAATTTCTATAAATTTTCTTCTGCAAATTATTTATGAATGAATTCAGATATTAAATTGTGACATACTTGGATTGTAATATTTATTATGCCTTTGATTTAAATTGTTGAAAGATTAATTATTTGTGTTTGAAATGACAATAAATATTTAATAAATTGTTAAGATAGTTTTGAAACCACAGTGTCATGACCGTATATTTGAATACCTCACTAGCATGACTAGTAGGGGAAATCAGTTTCAAATTTTGATTCCTTCTCTGGCTGAAGTGTTGAGGTGTGTGCCAGTAGATGAAGAAAAAGAATGGATTCCCATATATTTGAGCTAGCTAGCCTTGTGATGTGACTTCTCCTTAGCCTCTGGCTACTGAGATGTTATTTGTTTCGAATGGCATGATATAACTGTGTGTTTTTATGAAATTTGTTTTGAGACTTTTGAAATGAAATTGTTTGGATTAAAATCTTATAAATCATATTTTGAATTCATATTTCATGTTCAGTTTAATTTTTGAATAAGTATGATTTAAATTCCGCATAAAGATTATTTTAGTATGTTATGCACCACTGAGTCATAGTACTCAGCATGGTTGTTATTGCTGTCGCAGATATAGAGACTAGAGGAGCAGCAGAGTGAGCTGCTGAGGATTGAGGAGCTACCTGCTCTGAAGTTTATCAGGTGTATTTTATACCCTGATTGTAAAAATTATTTTGATGTATGTAATGTATGCAAATGTAGGAAATGATCATGAATAGTTATATAAAGCTTGTAATAAATTTTGATTTGGATTTTTCCTAATGTAAATATTTAGAATGATGTATCTAAATTATTTTATCTTTATTGAAATATGAATGAAAATATTTTGTTTTAATTTGAATGACATTGAATTATATTATTTGACGATATTGAATTTTGGAAATTGAGAAATGATGTTGAAATTGGTTGGGATGGATGTTGAATTGATGAAGTTGTTGAGATAAATCTTTGGAAGTGCTTTTTACAGGTATTTGAAGAACTGTTTTCTCAAAATACAGACGGTACTCTACCGAAATTTTTATAAAATTTGTGGAAAAATAAAATGAGACAAAAATCTTAACTAGTTTTCAAACTCTAATTAAATGTTTTGATACCTATTAAAAAATGCTCACCACTTATAAAAAGTAAGAAAATTGTTTTAAAATCCCTTGTAGAGTACTTAATGAGTTATCGGTAGGTGAAGTTTGGTAGTTCATTAGGTATTCTACGAGATCATGTTATGACATACAGAGGGGTAAGGTGTGACATATCCAGTGTTCCAAACCTGGATTGGATTGATACCTGCTAGTCAAACTAACAGCATATGCGATATCCGGCCTAGTACACAACATTGCATACATTAGACTTCCAATAGCCAAAGCATATGGAATCTTGGCCATTTTATCTCTTTCTTCAGGTGTCTTTGGAGACATCTCTTTAGAAAGGTTGATACCATGTCTCATTGGTAACAATCCTCTCTTGGAATCAAGCATGTTAAACCTCTTTAACACCTTTTCCAAGCATAGACTTTAGGATAAATCAATTATTCTTTTCGCTTTATCTTTATAGATGCGAATCCCAAGAATATAGGTTGCCTTCCCTAAGTCTTTCATGGAGAATGCATTTGACAACTATACCTTTATAGTTGTCAACATACCTGTGTCATTACCCATCAATAGTATGTCATCCACATATAAAACAAGGAAAGTGATAGCACTGTCACTAACCTTCTTATATACACATGGCTCATCCTCATTTTTGATAAAACCAAATGACTTAATGGCTTCATCAAAACGGACGTTCCAACTCCTCGAAGCTTGTTTTAACTCATAAATGGATTGCTTTAGCTTGCGCACTTTAGAACCATTTTGGGATTCAAAACCCCTAGGTTGTTTCATGAAAATGTTTTCTTCAATGTATCCATTGAGAAAAGCTGTTTTGACATCCATCTACTAAATCTCATAATCATAGTATGCAGCTATTGCTAATAGAATCCTAATTGATATAAGAATGGCAATAGGCGAGAAAGTCTCCTCATAGTTGATTCCTTGCCTTTGGCGAAACCCTTTCGCTATTAGCCTTGCCTTATAGGTCTCTACCTTTCCATCAAAATCAATTTTCTTCTTGAAAACCCATTTGTTCCCTATAGGTACAATACCTTCAGGTGGGTCAACAAGATCCCTAACTTGATTCTTATACATGGAATCAATCTCGGATTTCATAGCATCAATCCATTATGAAGAGTCTATATCTGATTTAGATTCTTCATAGGTAAGTGGATCATCTCCATGATCTACTTCTTCATGAGTAGACAACTCTTGTTCTTCTTCATGAAGGAAATCATATCTCACTGGTGGGTGAGATACCCTGGTTGTTCTACGAGGAACAGTTGTAGATGTTTCATCAACGGGTGTAGATTGACTAGATGGATCTATATCTATCTGATCTATTGGTTAGTCAAAATTCTCCAATTCTAACTCTGTTTGCCTTCCTTTGTCTCCTTCTTGAACAAACTGTTGTTCAAGAAATGTGGCATCTCTACTTATCACAACCTTTTGAGATGTAGGCAAATAAAAATAATATCCAAAACTATCTTTTGGATATCCAACAAATCAACCCTTTTCTGATCTGAATTCCAATTTATCAGTGTTCAGCTTTTTGATATAAGCTGGATAACCCCAAATCTTAACATGCTTAAGACTTGATTTTCTTCCATGCCATATCTCATAAGGTGTGGAAGAAACTGATTTTGATGGAATCCTATTCAGAATATACAAAGCTGATTCTAATGTAAATCCCCAAAAAGAGATTGGCATATCAGTATAGCTCATCATACTATGCACCATATCCAATAGGGTACGATTTCTCCTTTCAGATACACCATTCAGTTGTGGTGTTCCTAGAGGAGTCAGCTGGGAAACAATGCCGTGCTCTCTTAAGTATTCATCAAATTCAGTGCTCAAATATTCACCTCCACGATCTGATCGAAGAGCTTTAATACTCTTTCCTGTTTGATTTTCTACTTCAGATTTAAATTTTTTGAATTTTTCAAAGGATTCATGTTTGTATTTCATCAAATACAAATACCCAAACCTTGATTTATCATCAGTAAAGGTAATAAAGTAATGAAAACCACCTCTGGCTATTTTCTTAAATGGACCACATACATCACTATGTATTAGCTCCAAAATATTTTTAGCTCTTAGCCCTTGTCCAACAAGGGTTGATCTAGTCATTTTGCCTTGAAGGCAAGATTCACAAGTTGGAGTAGGCTCAGAGCCCAATGAGGATAGAATCCCCATTTTCTCCAGTTTTGCAATCCTATCTTCTGCAACATGACCTAACCTTAAGTGCCAAATATATTTTGAACTTGAGTTGATTTTCACCATGGCATTGCATTCATTTAGATCACTTGCATTCATTTTGTGTTTGTCATTATTATCCAAATAATAAAGACCATCTTCATATAACCCGAACCAACATATTTATTTCCAAAATAAATATTGCAAACATCATCTGTGAACTGAAATTCATAGCCATTTCTAGTTAAACTAGATATAGAAATGATGTTCTTAAAAGCATCAGGTACATATAAAATATTATCCAAACACAAAATATGTCCAGACATATAAAAAGATTTAGATCCTATGGCTAAAGCTTCAATAGTTGTGCCATTGCCAATCCGCACTCTAACATCTCGAGAACGCAAGCTGTTACTATTCGCTAGTTCCTGTATATCATAAGAAATGTGAGAACTAGCACCAGTATCTAAAACCCAAGCTGTAGATGAACTATGAGTATCATCAGAATCTAAATAACAAGATATGGACATACCTTCTGAAGGTCTATCCTTCTTGTCCTTCAGAGAAGCAAGATACTCTGGGTAGTTCCTTTTCCAGTGCCCATCCTTCTGGCAGTGGAAACACTTTTCTTTGCCTCCATCAGCTTTAGTCTTCCCTTTCTGTTTAGCTATTTTCTTGGAAAGACCAGGAATCTGAGGTTTCTTTTTCTTATTGCCCTTCTTCTTGTTGGACTTTCCAGCAGAAGAAGATGCAATCAAAGCTACCTCTTTTCCTTTATTGCCCAGTATATTCTTTTGAGCAATAACCAACATGTTGAGTAAACTGGCCAAGGTGCATTCCTGTTTAGTCATATGGAAATTTGTCACAAAATTTCCAAAAGACTCAGGAAGGGACTGAAGGATCAAATCCGTCTATAGTTAGAAATCCATGTTGAAGTCAAGATGTTCCAACTGCTCAATCAGTCAAATCATCTTGTGGACATGATCCCCAACATTCTGTCCCTTAGACATCCTCATGCGGAACAGCTGTCTAGATATCTCATACCTAGCATTCCTGCTGTGCTCACCATACAACTCTTGTAGGTGAAGGAGGATCTCACTCGCACTCTGCATGTTCTCATGCTGCTTCTGTAACTCATTACTCATGGAAGCAAGCATGCAACACTTAGCTCTCATATCATGCTCCTTCCACTTGTCCAAAGTTTCATGTTCCTCTTGAGTGGCCTCTGGAGGTAAGAGAGCAGGAACATTTGAGTCTAGAACATATCCTATATGTTCAAGGTTCAGGACAAGTTTCAAATTTTTTAGCCAATCAGACAGATTAGGTCCTGTCAACCTATTGCGATCAAGTATGCTTGCAAGGATATTGGATGGTGGTGGTTGTTTTGTGCTCATTATATCAGAAAATTAACTGCAGAAAATAACTAGATTAATTAGTAAATGTATCATGTAATTAACCAAAATGATTATGGTCTTTTAATCAAATTGGTCCTCCCACTAACTTAGCGAATCCTACACTTCCAAAGTAGAAAATAGAAATCCCAGTTGGATGGATTTCTAGTGGGTGATTGAATTCTTATAATTCTATTGATCATCCTCAAGTACATCCATTATTATAATCACAATAAACTATAAGTGAGCAACTCCTTGCCTATCACATCTCATGTGAGGTTCAATCCTTTACCTAGCCCTTAATGCTCAAAATCTCAGGTACATCCATTATTGACTTATCTTGCATTAGTTAAGTTGATCCCATTGAGCCAGTAATTATGCAAATAATTTTAATATCCTCAGGTACATCCAATATTGGCCATCAAACCATTTACATATTTACAACATCTCATGCTTAACAATTATTCTTAAGAAAATCTCTTAAATTAATTGTATCTTATGTAAATATTTAAAATTTCTTAAAATAATTGCCTCAATGGAGGGCCCATGTTATAATTACTTTAATTATAGCATTTCCAACTTAATCATTTGTTTGGAAGATTTTATGGTCATCCTAATTACTATTAAGGTCTCACTTTGCACATTATCCATTTAGTATGCATATATCATATACTTGCATACATTCACATACATCTCATGCATTCATGGATAAACAGTAAATATGGTATGATCATGGACTTTCTAGGTGCATTTCATTCATTCATATTATAAGATTTGCTGAAGGAGTACATAATCAACACTTGATATTGAATTCCTCCCACTGGTCCCACCAATGCTGTTAACCTTCTTGTTCTTCTTGCAATCCAATTACATAATAATCCTTGGCATACCAAGGCGAATTTACAAGAACTAAATAAATGAAATTACAACCCAAAAATTATAACAACCGTAATAATACATGCTCAAAATAAATTAAAATAAATTAATTAATTTACAACCCAAAGAAACATAAAAGAAATAAATCCAATCACATTGGTCTTTTATAGTCCATGATCATCCATCATACATATTACTATTTAATACTTAAATAAAACATACATACTTAAATTAAATTGAATATCTCATATTCAACTTAAAAATCCAGATTTGAATATGATTCAAACAAATTTAAAAATTCAGATTTGAATCACATTCAAACAAATTAAAAAATTCAGATTTGAATCACATTCAAACAATTTTTAAAATTTAGATTTGAATCATATTCAAAGAACTTTTAAAATCATATTTGAATCACATTCAAACAACTTTAAAAATTCAGATTTGAATCACATTCAAACAACTTTTAAAATTCTGATTTGAATCAAAATTTAATTGTGTGATTTAAAACTCTAATTAAACAATTTAATTAGACATAAAATAGACATAATTATGAGCATTAGATCACACAACAATTGCACAAACATTGCCCAAACAATGCACACCATAAGAAGTGCTCAAACCATGCGCACATATGGAGTCTTCATCAAGCCGCCACCTTTATCATTGCAACCAGCAATGGATCTATCATCTCATGATCAAACCACAAAATTAAATCATATAATTAAGAATCTAAATGGCAAATATAGTGGCTCTGATACCAATTGAAGGAGCGAAAGCATGAAAAAGACAAGTTTAGATCATTGAAAGATTTATTTTTATCTATTTGATTTCAATGATAAATAGCATATTAAAACTCTTTTAATATATTTTTGGATATACATTTGCCATTTAAGATTTTAGAATTAACAGATTAACTCATTAGAACCCTAGATTAGATCAAGAACAACTGCACTAACCTGTTTGATGCACTGCAGTGTGTTTGGCACCTTTGGGATGCGCCTAGAACACCAGATGTTGTCCCTCTAGCTTGTCCACACCAAGATCACCAATGGCAGCCCCTTGAACAGCTTCTAAAGCTTTTCCAATCAATTAGAAAATCAGGTTTTGCCTTTTGAGAGATTACAGATGTAAATAGGACACTATAAACGATTTCTAGTATTTTTAATTCAAGAGATTGTTGGGAAATCTCTTTGAATTGATGAGAGATGAAGAAGATGAAAGGAAGAGGTGCTTTGGGGCGGCACCAATGAAACAAATAGCAGATAGGTATTTTTCTTTTCATCCTTTCCCTTATATAGCTAGGTCACCACTTAAAACCCTTGCCACATGTCACTTTCTGATTGGCTTTAGGTTTAATTGACCCAATCACATTGTGCCAAGTGTCAAACCTATATTTAATCTTGATTTTAATCATCTTACATGATTAAAAGACATATGGCAAGCTTATGTATAGTGCCATGTGTCACCATCTCATGGTGTCATATGTCACCCTGTGAAATGATCAAAATGCCCCTATGTCTTAATTTTGAGTTCTCAATCCCAAAATAATTGTTTTTCTTCTTCTAATCAATTTATATCAAATATAAATTAATTAATTAATCTCTATTAATTAATTTCTCATTAATTAAATTTATATTTAAATATTTTAAATATAAATTTAACTTATACTATACATCCAATAACCTAGATTTGGTTTCAAACCATTCTAGGGACTTTGCAATCTAATTGCAAATCAAACCTATTTAATTAATCAATTAAACTCTTTAATTAATTAATTAATTAAATCATATTTAATTTGGTGATTACTTGTGTATGTGTGTGACTTACTAGGCTCATCACTAATTGGCAATGAGACATAATATCAACTCTTAATATCATCAGAACTCTTTCTTACTATAAATGATTTCTCTAAATCATTTTATGCACCTCATAGACCATGGTTAATACCTAGCATAGCATGCCATGGCCACCCAATTAGTAATAAGGTTTACCTTAAATGAACCTATAATCATATGTTACCATGCACTAGAATCTCTCTGTTACAAAATTCCAACTCAAGCTGGAGTTATGGTTTATGTCAACCCCCATTTGCTATGAATATTATGTTCTCTTTTAATTCCAATTCTTGATTAAAAAAATTTTCTCATTAGAAACTCTTTTCTGATTAAATCTATCTGTCCTGGCCAGGAACTTGAAACATCAAGAATAATTAAATGAACATAGGATTTTATCCCTATTTACTTAGAGGAACATATTCCATCTTGATCAACACGTACCTCCATATATAACTAGGAAGAGCAAACACATGCCCATATACCCATACACAGTACAAGTATGAAAGCAGTATCAAACTCAAACCACCTATATATAAGATAACTATGCTATCTCAGGTCTAAAGATTATATGCACTGATATGATTTATTACAATACATTGACAAGAGTAAACTCTATGTGCTTGTCATAAATGTCACTGGTTCGACCTACTTATCATGTATAAGTGCCTATCATGTTTGTTATATGGCATGAGACTCACCATTCCATCTTATTTACATTTCATATAAATAACTTGGGAACAAACATGATTACAATCTTTCTGGATAAGTCATGTCCTTATTGTAAAGTATCCTCGATTGTGAACCTATTTATGATACTTTGTGCTATAAATGCTGTCACTCATATTCTTAACAACTTAAAAATAGAATTTCTAATAAAATATCAATGGACCTTTTCTATTACACATAAATACATTATGTAAACGAAAAAGTGAAAATGCCTTGTATTAATAAAAACATGTACAAGATACATACTAAATGATATGCTCTAGGGCATACTACTAATAGGTAATTCATTAGGTATGCTACGGGAATATGTCATGCCTTACCAGGGATAAGGTGTGACACTACTCACTACTTTATTACTTGTTAGCGATCCGTGCACTTGTGGGGTTAAAAAACCAGCAAACTAGTTTTTAGCGCTGTTGCCGGGGAATTTAATTTTGGCAATATTAAGTGATAGGCAATTTAGCTGATTTAGGCATTTGCATTTATTATTTAATTTTACTTAATTTGTTTTATTTCTTTTATTTTTTTTTCTCAGGTATTTGATTTGGTGCATGACTAGAATAAAACTAGAGGAAGAAGTTTTGGACTTGGATCCCAAAATAGATAGGATGCTAAGAACCATCAAGAGAGAAAGGAAACGCTAAGAACAAAATTAGGGCAATCTAAAAACTCCTATCATGGTCGATAAAAACAATAGACCAAGACTCCTAAGGGACTACGGAGCTCCATCTATACAAGGATTTCAGCCCAGTGTTACGAAACCTACAGTGGAGGCCAATAACTTTGAATTAAAATCGGTATGGCTCCAAATGATTCAACTGACCCAATTTTGAGGTTCACTTACAGAAGATCCACACTACCACCTCCAATGCTTTCTTGCCCTATGTGACACATTCAAGATGAATGGAGTCTCTGATCAGGCTATAAGATTCAGAGCATTCCCATTCTCCTTTCGAGATAGAGCAAGGAAGTGGTTACTTTCACAACCAGCTGGAACATTCACCACTTGGGAAGACCTCTCATAAGCTTTTCTGGCAAGGTATTTCTCACTTGCAAAGACTGCAAAGTTGAGGGGTGAACTCAACACGTTTATGCAAAAGGAACGTGAATCACTCTATGATGCATGGGAGACATATAAAGACCTACAGAGGGAATGTCCACACCATGGCATAGAGGATTGGCTCCTAGTTCAGAATTTCTATAATAGGCTACTGCCCTCTACAAGGAGCACAGTAGATTCAGCTGCAGAAGGTGACCTAATGGAGAAAATTGTAACACAAGCACTTGAACTTCTGGAGAGGGTCGCTTATCATAACTACGAGTGGTCAAATGAAAGGGAGAACACAAGAAGAACAGCAGGGATCCTAGAAGTGGATGCCCTAAGTATGATAAATGCTCAGTTTGACCAGCTCACAAAAAGGCTTGACATAATGCAAGCCAATACCGTAGGGATGAACAATCAACACTGTGACAACTGCAAAGGAGGGTGTATGATTTCAATGAAACCTCTACGGAACAACTGAACTATGTGAATAATGGAGCAAACTTCAACCAGAGGTAGCTCAACAATCCATACTCAAATACCTATAACCCTAGATGGAGAAACCACCCTAACTTCTCATGGTCTAACCCCCAGAATTAGCCCATGAACAAATAGCAAGTGTACAGACCACCAACACCCCCAGGATTTCAGAATAGAGGACAAAACTTTACACAGCTATCACCACCTCCTCAACCTCAACAGCTTGAACTGAGGTTGACTATGGAATCCATGATGGAGGGCTTCGTAGTAGCTCAATAATAGCAAAATGAAATGATAAAGTAGTTAGCTTCTAGAATGGACCAACTAGCCACCCACAACAAGATGCTTGAAAACCAAATTGCTCAACAGGCAAGTTCTTCAAGCAAAGCAGCTGGTAAATTGCCAAGTCAATCAGAAATGAACCCCAAAGAGCACTGTAAGGCAGTTACCTTGAGGATCGGCAGAATATTAGAAAAATAACCATCAGAGGGAAAATCAACTAAACAAACCCTTGATGAACCTGAAAACCTAACAGAGGAGAAAGAAGAAGAAGCTAAAAAGGAGTAGGAGGGGAAATCAAGAAGAAGAAAAAGCTACCAGAGCCATATCAGCCCCCTCTACCTTTTCCTTAGAGATTCCAAAACGCTAAACTGGATAAGCAGTTTGGAAAGTTTTTAGAAGTTTTGAAGAAACTCTACATCAACATTTCCTCTATAGAAGCACTATCTCAAATGCCATCCTACACCAAGTTCCTTAAAGAAATTCTTTCGAAGGAAAAAATTCTAGAAGACTATGAGACTGTTGCTCTTATAGAGGAATGCAGTGCCATACTACAAAATAAGCTGCCACCAAAGTTAAAGGATCCAAGAAGCTTCTTTATACCGTGTTTTATTAGCAACACGACTATAAACAAGGCACTCTATGACCTAGGTGCAAGTGTAAGTCTGATGCCTCTGTCAATATGTAAGAAGCTGGATGTAGGAGAGCTTAAACTTATAACAAATTCACTGCAACTGGTTGACTGGTCTGTAAAGTACCCTGTGGGCATCCTAGAAAACATTCCTATCAAGGTGGAAAATTCTTCATCCTAATTGATTTTATTGTCTTGAAAATGGAGGAAGACGTCCAAATTCCTATCATCATGGGAAGACCTTTCTTGGCAAATGCCGGAGCTATCATAGATATTAAGAATGGGCGATTAACTCTCAAGGTAGGAGATAAAGAAGTGGAATTCAATCTGTTCAAAACAATGAAGCACAAACTTGAACCTGATGAATGCTTAAAGGTTGATACAGTTGACAAGCTAGTTGAAGAGGAATTTAATAAAGCACATCTTGAAGATCCTCTTGAAGCATGCATAGTGCACAACCACACAGTAGATAATAAGGACACAAAAATTGCAGCTTGTGCATAATCTTTAACAGTCAATCCACCCCTACCCTCAGCTCAAGCTTTCAAGCTAGAAGAGCTAAAAGAGGAGCAGCCAAAGAGCAAGTCCCAGGAAGACTTTGGAGCTGTAGAAGTATGGAACGAAACCTCAGGTGCCTTCAAGGTCGATGGTCAAAGATTGAAGCCATACTTCCTAGGGGAGAGAATTGAAGATGGATTCACCCAATCCTACAGCACCCCTCCACCTCCATAATGAAGCTGAAGAGCAATCCAGCAAAGAACAATCCAGCTAATGACTATAAATAAGTACTCTTTAGGAGGTAACCCAAACACTTTTGTAACCTCTCTTTTTATTTTCATTACTTTACTTTATGTTCTTTAATTTTTGAAGGTACCCTAAATCATAATTCTACAAAAGCAAGGAACAAAAAGTAAGGGAAGAGGGAACATTAAGTTAAAACCACAAGAGGAGATTGCACAAAATCGGGGAAGTAACTATGTTGCTAATACTTACTTTCATCTCATTCATATAGATAGGAATACTCTAGCGTGAATAAGTACATAAAAGAAAGAATTGAAAAGCCAGAAATTTACATGGGCTATCTAAAAATTTTACACGCCTCGTGTAACATTTTGGAAACTCGAAACTGCACTTGCATAGGCTCTAGAAACTTACACGGGTTCAACCCATGCAACGTTACACACACCATGCTTCAGAAATAAAGAGAAAAAATTTTGAGTTTAAGAGAGACAGAGAGTTACATGGGTCTCTTAATAAATTTACACAAACCGTGTAACTTAAATGTTAAAGAGACTTACGAACAAAAAGTTACATGGGTCCTCAAACATATTTACACGGGCCATGTAACTTAGCAAAGAATGAAATTTTCGAACAGAAAGTTACACAAGTCCTTGGACCAGGACCCGTGTAGTGATACATGCCCTGTGTATCATGTCATGGAGGTGATGCCTGGGGCACAAAAATGTGCGAAACGAAAGGTCAAAACGACCCTTTAAATTCCCCTCTCACCTTTAAACTCCCTCCCACTCAAAGACTCTTCCTCTCTATGCCTCTTTCTCTTTAAAAACCTCTTAAATCTCCTATTCCCTCACAAAACCCTAGCCTTTCCTCCTCTCTAAAGCACCAATGGCACCTGTAAAATGCCCTGCAAGGAGAATGGGCTCTTCCTCAAGGCAAGGAGGAGATTCCTCACCCTCACCTCCTCAACCATCACCCCAGCGCCCGAGAACAAGGCAAGCGCCACCTCCACCACCTCCACCACCTTAACCCCATGCATAACCCGCACCTCAACCGCAACCTCCATAGCCAGCACAACCCAAGTTCTCCATCGCCTAGACATTTCGTGATTCCACCCACTGAGACTTATGTGCACGGCTTAACAACAGGAGGATTATCTCCACCAAGTACATGGATTTCGGGTTGTTGGAACAACTTGGCCTACGCGAGGAAGTTGATGGGCTGCTCGACAGCATTGGGTGGACTAGATTCACCCAACTCCAATTCCTCGCCTACCATGACACCACTCTAGAGTTCCTTGGGAGCTTCAAGGCCACCTTATGGCCCAGTGATATAGAAGACAGAGGGAGGATCGAATTCCAATTACTTAGCATTGATCGAGTGATGAACATGGATGAGATCAACGCGGTGTTCGGCTTTGACAGCACTGGGTTCCAGGAAATCCCACAAAATAGAATGATCCACAATAGCATGGACTTCTGGCACTCCATAGCACTGAACACCGATGTTTATAACTCTACTAAGTCCAAATCCTCTGGTATCACTAACCCCGCTTTACGGTATATGCACAGGCTCACCCCCCACCCAATCACGGGCCGTGGCAATAGCTTGGGCATAGTGAACGCCAATGAGCTATTCTTTTTATGGTGTATGGTCACAGGGTAGCATTGCAACACTGGATTCTTCTTGTGCAATCACCTACGCCACCTATCTCACCAGCCAACAGGCCATATAGTTCTTAGTGGTCTCATCACAGCCATCGCATTTTATTTCAAATTCGTCTCGAGACATCACAGGCTGCGCTCCATCCTTGGCATTACCAGAATTGACCAAAACATCTGCATATCTATGGGGATATGTAAAAAGGTTGGCAACATATATTTCTTGGTTAATGATGAAGGGAACGTTATCCCTAGGTGGGAAGAAGCATGGGAAGACCCTGGTGAACCCTCACAAGCATAGGAGGAAACGCAAGAGCCATTCCACCATGAGTCCTCCACTTAAGTGCCTCCCTACACACCACCACTGACAGACCCCGTCCTTGCATACCTTCAGCGTATGGAGGCCACCCTAAACAACAGGATGTAAGCACTCGAGACAGCCTCCAAGAAGCCCACAACAAGCTTAATCTGATAATGGGGATGCTGGATAGAGAAGGACCATCATCACCATCAGAGACTTTCTAGAGTTAGGACTTTAGGATGAGTTCTTTCATGTAAAATTTTTATGCCTTAGTCCTAAATTGTACTTATAGGTCTCTGTTACTTGCTTTTTGTCCAAACTTTCAATTCTTAATACATAATATGCTTTTTTATAATTTTTGTGCTATATCTTAATTTTGCATATTATGTTGCCAATGAGGACAATGTCAAATTTGAGTTTGGGGGTACAGATGCATTTCATGCACTGCATTCATCACATTTCATTACACTACTTAATTATATCCATATTATACTTGTGTATCAAAATTTTAGAAAATTTTGCAAAATTTTTAACTTTTTGAAATAGCTTTTAACTTAGAATTATAACCATGAATATTAATAAGCTAATAATTGGACTCCATGGAATTGAGGAATGAACGTATCTGGATAGGTAAAAAGGGATTTAATTTGTTGTTTGTGAAAGACTTAATCACCTTAGTGGAGCTAGACTAGTTAATCCCCTTCATAACTATTAATTTGTCACATTGAACTTGCAAAGTTAGGAGAAAATTTTTGAAATACAAAACAAACCTAAAAATGCCTCACCAGCTCTAGAACATGTCTCTTGGATCTATCAAGGTGAAATGCTAGCATATGCTAGATAAAGAGATGATTAAGGCATTCTTTGATATAGCCCCACTACGCCTTAACCATCCCCAATTAAATTATATACCTCTTGCAGCCAACTTGAGCCTATATTTTTACCCACGTAATTTTCCTTATTTACCCACAAATATTTACCTAGCCCCTAGCCTAAACACTCACCTCACCCTTTTGAGGAAGTCTAGTGTATGAAGGATAGGTATATCAAGTGTAAAAGAAAACATGAGGAGAATATGTGAAAACCAAGAAGAGTGCAAGTGTACAATTAAAATCAGGAAAAATTTGTCTTTCCAACCCAACAAAAGCAATGAGTTTGGGGGAGAAGACAAAAGGGACATAAAATAAAAATAAAAAAATAAAAGAAAAAGGAAAGAGAAAGTCCCAAAATAAATATCATGACAGTATGCTTGGCACTATAAAGAACCCTTCTTCCCTATGCAAAATTGAAAAAGTAAACTTGGTATACTTAGAGCTTTGTGCATGAAAGGCTATCCTCATATTTGCATTCCTTAAAACCCTTCATTGGTAACCAAATCATCACCCCTTAACCCCATTACAACTTTTTTAAAGACCTTTTGATCTTTTGAAAGTGTGCACTACATTAGTAGAGATAGGAAATTAAGATGTGCCTATAGAGTTGGAATTAAATCAAACTCAGTAATTTCTATAATAAAGGCAAGATTAAGGGGAGAAAGTGTTTCTTAAGTCTATACTGCTAAAACAGGTTATTTGTGACTTATTAATAGCCTCGCATAGAGGAGCAATTAGTTGAAACACCATGAAAGGAGGTGAAGCTTTAAATAGGCAGCTGTTGAAACCCTTATGCCTTGAAAGAGGGAAATTAGTGTGAAAGATTGAAGGAGTTCAATTATGTGCATATTGAATTTATGGTTGTCTTTCTAAGTTGTCCCCTAAAATGTATTCTAAAAAGGTTTTGATTTGCTTGAGGACAAGCAAAAGTTTGAGTTTGGGGGTATTTGATACACTTATATTATATAGATGTTTTTAAGCACATTTGTACAATATTTCATGGCATTTAGATAGGTAATTTCATGCATAATCTCCAAATTCATTAACATTTGTAAATTTAATCACTCTACACTAAATTCTATATTTTCTGAATATTTTTAGATATTTAGAGGAGTTTCCAAAGTATAGGAGTAAAGAAGGATGCTTGGAAGAACTCAAAGAAAGAAGATTATTGCTGATACATAGTACACGGGTCATGTAAATACACCACAGACCCTTGTAACTTGCTGCCAGAAGAAAGCCAAAGAAGAAATAGAGTACACGAGCTGTGTAACACGACTCCTATAACCTCTGGAGACCCATGTAAGATTATGCCTGGCAAAGCTCAAAGAGTTCCTGGAAGAACAACAGTACACGGGCCGTGTAATCAGATCTTTGTAAATAGCCAAGGCCCGTGTAAGTTTCTGCCCCAACACAAGATGTAACATTCAAAGCTCCAGTAAGTTACACGGCCCTGGGTCGTGTAGTGATACACGGGCCGCGTATCAGCTGACAGTTAGTTTCCTGATTAGGGTCCTAGCTCCAGTTCTTACAAAGAAAAGAGACTTCTAATGCTTTTTGGACTCTAAAAACCTAACACTAGACATTCAATATAAATAAAAGTCGCAGAAAATAGAGATGGGGAGATAGAAGATCGAAAATCTTCATATACATATTTTTATACATTTTAATCATTCTTTTAAAGTCGTCTTGAAGAACAGGGCATTATCAACAAGGAGGAGTCCTCAGTCAAAGTTTCACAAGTTTAAAGCTGCAGATTTCGTTTGGTTCTTTTATTTTATTTCTTTAAGCTATGCTTATGTTCTTTTATTTCATTTTGTTATATTTGCTAAACTCACTATGAGTGAGTAGTTTCTTTGTTCTAGAATTAGGAGAGTAACGCTTTATTTCATTTCTTTAAGCTGTGCTTATGTTCTTTTATTTCATTTTGTTATATTTGCTAAACTCACTATGAGTGAGTAGTTTCTTTATTCTAGAATTAGGAGAGTAACACTTGTAATCGTTATTATGGATAAATATTGAGTTTTATTTATTGGAATTGAGATTTATTCTTTGATTCAATTTCTTGTATTCTTTATGCATGCTATGTGTTGGTATCTACTTAGTTATGATCTAAGATATTAATCGAAGAATTGAAAGGTGAAGAATAGTATTGGAAAATCAGGATTTTGAACTTAAAAAATCTGATCTAGAGATAGACTGATGACCTTTGTGGAGTTCCATAATTAATCATAAATCTTAAAGGGTTTTTATTAAGGCTAATCACCAACGAAAGTAGGGTTTAGCTCTAATTGAAACACACCTTAAGTGCCTTGAAAGAGGACTTAAGATATCTTAGGATTAATTTCCATCAAAGCAACGATCCTTAATCCATTGAATAAGATAAGACTAAATCCATAATAAGGTTAAAGTGTAAAATCTTAATTCTGGAATTATTTCGAATAGATTGTTGCACTCTTAGTTCATTACTCTTCTAGTCTTTAGCATTCAAAATAGATCATATTCTTCCATATTTTATTCGGTAGCCTAGACAATCAAAATTATTGTGTAGTTTAGTACTTACTAATTAAATTCCTCGTGGGACGATACTCTACTCACTACTTTATTACTTGTTAGCGATCCGTGCACTTGCGGGGTTGAAAAACCAGCAAACAACATGCCGATTTATTTTATGATTTACCAAATATTTAATTTAATTTATTTACATGCCAAAATTTATTTTTTTTACAAATAAAATTAATTTTAATTTATCAAATATTTATTTAATTCAATTTTCATACAAAGGTGGGCTAAAAATGTAAACAAAATTAATTTTTATTATTTATCTAATAAAATCCTATTATTACTACATATAGCATACAAAAATGTTATTTTGAAAATTTAGAGATATTTATCTTAAAATAATTGTGGTTGCCATTAGGGCAAACTACCATTTCAAAAAATGACTTTCTCTTCTAGTATGGTATGTTTAAGCTCTGCGCAATTATTATCCTCTTTTGCACTTATCTTAGTGCTACTTAATAATTTTATTTATAATATGAAATAAACTAATAAACTTATATTTGGCTTAAATTACCTAATGGTCAAGGGTCTTTTAATTTAATTCTAACACTTCATAATACCATGTCATGTCATATACAACATTAAAATTAGATCAAAATACAATTTAAAATTGAAAAAAAAAATTATAAACCAACATGAAATTTGCAGATCTAGGTAGATTTATAGTATTTTGAGGTTTAAATTTCTAATGTCATCAAAACATGTATAAAAATTACAAAAAAAATTTAGAATCATGCCAATACATCATACAAAATTATAAAATTAATAATTGATTAAAAATACAAAATAATTTATAAAAAATTAGGGTTTACTGCTGTTTTACATTAAAGATAGATTGACACTACTTTTTTAAAATCGACGTATCTCACAAACCATAAAAGATGTTGACATCAAACTAATGAGAAAAGTTAGCTAAGATCTTGAACTTATTTTTAGAATCAATAAACACATAAAAAGATTAAATATTGGGGAAGGCCCTAAAAACTGGCTATTCTATAGATCAGATTTTGCAGACATTTTGATTTTGAATGGCCATAACTAGCTCAAATAAAAAACGTTTTTCGTGATTCTTGAGCCTAAAATTATTAGAATTTCACAAAGAATACAAATATAATTTTTTTTTTACAATTTTTTCAAAAACAAAAAAGTAAAAAAAAATGAACCCTAAAAAGAGACGTGTACAAAGTTATTGATTTCCCTCAAATTCACTACATAAATATATATGTTATGAACGTATGAGATAAATCAGAAATATATAATCATGAAAATATAATATATGACACGTTCTTGAATATTTATCATTTAGTAACACTCATCTTTAATCAAATCTTGATTACTTTCTCAAATTAAGAACAAAGAAAGAAAAGGAAAAAGAGGAAGGAAAAAGGGGCGATGACAGAGAGTCTCTTCTTTTTTTGTAGCTAGGTGAATTTGTTCTCTTATTTTTTTTTTCCTATCCTCCTCCTATGAGGTATTTATAGGGTTTAGGTCAAAAATTATACAGAAAGTTTATGTAATCCCAAATAAGAAGGTTTAAAGAGTCTTAAAGAGAAAAAAATTTTTTTTTTCCTCTTCAATGAGAGAAAAACTTCTTATTTAAGTTTTATTTTCCTTTACTTTCCTTTAATTGCCAAAAATAAAATAAAAAGAATCATGGAATTTTATTTATTTAATCAAAATTGCTCACTAGGCCTCATTGGACCCACAGGTCCCAATTACGCTTAGTTGGGTTTTTTTTTTTTTAAGTTTTAATAAATTTCTAGAAATAAATTTAAATAAAAATAAACTTTATTTAAATTTAATTAATCATTTTTTGTTCTTCAAAATTATTTTCCCCTAGAAATATGCCATACATATGATTATTCATTTTTAATGCCTCTAAATATATCTTACAATCATACAATTTTTTTTTATCATTGGGTTCCTCATGGCCTAAATACACATGCTCACAATGTCACACAAATAAGGGTTTACTGTTTGCCCCCACTTTTGCAAGATTTGAAAACAATGCAAAAACATTGCTCAAATTTCATCAAAGTGACAACACAATTCTTTGAAAACTATTTGAAAGCAAGCAAGGTATTAGTTATGAAGATTGAGTATATCTTTCTCAATTGATATACCCATTGCCTGAGTTAATTTCAGGACTTTGAGTTCTAAGACTAGCTATGATCTCACAATAGTGAATATTGAGTGTATCTTGTTTTGTCAATACCCTTTGTGTCATGGGACTAGTTATGGTCTCACAACAGTGACAACTGTGTGATTTGAAATTTAAAGTGCATCTTGCTCTGTCCATACCCTGTATGTCATGGGACTTGCTATGAACCCACAATAATGATAAATGTGTTATTTGAAAATTTATGGATTTGTATTTAGGACTGTAGTTCTAAATTGCCTATATGTCCCCTTTTTTTGTAAAGGAATCAGAGCCACATGTAATTTGATACTTGAAAACTATGGTGATGTATGAACTTCTATACCTTATACACCTATAGGTGACATGTTGATGCATGATCTTCTATGCTTTATACAACTATGTCGTGCGCTCTAAACAAAGTCGAAGGACTTACAAAAAAAAAAAAAAAACTGATCTTTTAATTTGTAAACTAGACTGGGTCTTAAAATTGCCTATGATCTGTGTGCTTTCTATCTTTCATGTATGCATGCTTATTTTTGCTAGGGAACATCTTCGAAAACTTCAATGGAAATGAATATCATTGGGATTTTTCAAAAAATTTCAAAGCCTTAATGGTGGTATTGTGGAAAACTCACTGGAGGTAAGAATCTTCCAAACTTTTTAGAAAATAAAAGGCACACCAAGAGACTACATCTAGGCCAAAATATAATTTCTCTCTGATTTTTCTTTAAAGTCCCTTTTCTTTCTTACTATGTCTTGTCATTCTAAAACTATGTTTAAACTTATTTTACTTGTGTATTTCCTTCTTTGTGCTTTAATTTTGCCTAAAATGCCCTTTTGGGTTTTTATTTCAGCGAGCTTGCTTTAACTTTGGCCTAAGCTGCTCTTTTGAGTTTTACACTTAGAGAGCTTTATTTTTGCCTAAATTGTCTTTTCAAGTTTTCAATTTTGGTCTTTAAAAGAAAAAAGCTATCAAGGAGTTCACTATTGATTATTCTATCATGGTAAGAAAAATTACATTGAACTGAAACATGCAGTCCTACTTTGATGTATCCTTTTGGACTTAAGCATTTAGAATCATAACTAAATAGAATCCATTTCTTATTATGCAATAAAAATCTTCTTTTATTAATTTGAGCACACCATTACCTCTTTTGCATTTGGTTTTGCCTAATTTCTAACCTTTCAAAGTTAGAAATAAACTTTATAATTTGTTGAATGGCCTTTCCGAGTTTTCCATCCAGATCTTCACGCACTCTCCTTTTGCCTAGGCTGCTGTTTTGGATTTTCAACCTAGTGTTTATTATTTTTCTTTTCTTCTCTCTTTTTTTATTTTTTTTTATTTTTTTCTTTTTCTTATTTTTTCTTGACTGTAACTTTTGCCTAGATTGCCCTTTGCATGTTTTTAGCCTAGCAGGCCTTTCTCATACAAAATACCTTTTAAGCCTATTAAGATTAATCGGTTCTTGGAACTCATTTTCATTCAGGTCTGATATTCTCACGACACCTCCTGGCAAGACCTTCTTGACAATATATGTGACACCCCTTACTCGTTTACAGTGTAGCCGAGCAAGGCATGCCACACAATGTGCCGGAGCACCATATCTTATCTTATTCCAATTTATAGTTCTTAATTTGTTGATTAAAAGGCTTTTGAGTGAAATTCATAATATTTATGTCATTTATTGAAATTTCGATTAATTCGAATTTCCAAAAATTTTACAGAAAATCCAGCAGAGTATCGGCTATAAACTGAAAAAACAGTTTTTCAGAACCTGTTAAAACACTCCCAATATGTTCATCATATTCTCAACTCCTTTAACCATAAAAAAAGTCTCAACAATTCTCAACATTTCCAAAACTCAATTTCACGCATATCATAATTAAACTCAATTTCATGGGAAAATACTCAAATTTTACTAATTAACAAAATTTACAAATAATTACAGTGACATATAATTACATGAGTTTATAATGTACAAAATAAAAACTAATGTCTATTACAAAATGCAAAATACAAAATACAAAAGAAGCCTAAGGGTCCTACCAAAGATGCACTGTAATGGAGGTGACTCTGAACTCAATACAAATCTGAATGCTCACCTAGCCTGAGGTCTGCTGGGCTCTCTATCCGTGTCTTCAGTACCTACACGTGACAAACAGTGACGCGCTAAGCAATACAGCTTAGTGGTGCCAATATAAAATAAAAATAAACTAAAATAAATAAATATGCCAAATTTGTGGTATTGTTTTATACAGGCTGAGTTTTTGGCAATTATTCATAATATTATTAATTTTAGCACTTTTTATATTTATTATTTGTTTATAAATTATGAAGACTTATTTCTGGTTGCCCAAGTAACCTATACTTGTGGCTGGACTGGATAAATAGGTAAACTGGCACAGGGTACCTAGTACCTCGGGCAGTCACACCATTGGTCACAGAGTGTCTCCAGGTGTGCAACAGAATGGCTAATAAGCCATAACAAGCATCGGGCACAAGCTCAAGTGTATCAAGCATAGCAAAATGGCCATAGGCCATAATATCATAAAATGACATAAAATATCACAAATCACGGAATGGCTTAAAGCCATATGCAGTACTGCTATCGGAACCCTATTAGCATGTCAACCTATCCAAACCAATCATTCTAGGCATACTAGAGCATGTTTACAAATTAGTTGTTTATTTCTTTACACTTTATGTTTATTGGTTGCTATTCACCTTACTATTCATGCACAAATATTGACTTTTTCATACATAATAAATATGGCAGTTCCAATTATACCAAAATCCCACATTTTGAATTTTACACTTGTTGACATTAATTGCCAACCTCAATTCAAAACTCATTTAGAGTTATTTCAAATTTTCAAATTTCATTACCTAAGTTTATTGTTCTATTGGACTAAGTTACAGTGGGAAATTGGCTAAACTTCCTTCATCAAAGTTGTTCCTTATTGTCTCTAGTTTAATTTCATTTTTGAACCACTCCACTTGGAGTTTAGTAGCACAAGTTATGGCATTTTTACCATAACTGACAAGAATTGGTCATTGTCCAGATTTTCTGGGCAGAATTTTGTTCTGGCAGTTTTGGTATCCTGAATTTGGCTAGCAATTTGAATTAGTTAAGGTTAGAATTTAAGTTTGTGTTCTTCATGAAAGTTGTTTTACATTGTCTAAGCTTTCCATTTCCATAAAAATCAGGTCATTTGAACCTTTCTACATCAAGTTATGACTATTTGAATAAACACTATTTATTTAGTCATTTTCCAGGGCCAGCATGTTGGTTACCTGGATTGAGGAAATTTTTAAGTCAACTTAAATTGGTTTTCTGCATAGGGTCCCTTCATAAAAAATGTGGCTTAAGGTCTTAAATTTCATCTTTAATTAACTTTACACCAATTAGAGCAACATAGCTCAGGTTATAACCACATAAACACACTGGACTCCAAGGGTCCAGAATCCCAACAACAAGGTAGCATACCAATTCCAATTTCCATGCCACAATTCATTCTAAATTAGGGTCAATTCACCTCAAATGGTCATTAATTGACCATTAGATCACCAATTTACTATCAATTCAATAAAACCCTCATTAGCCCTAAACCTTAATTCCCAAAGTTTGATTTATAACAACACACATGGAAATCATTGTCCTAATACATGTACACATATTATAACTATCACTACACCACTTCAATTCCATCAAAATTCATCAAGGCCATCTTCCATTCATGGCTGCCAAAATTCAAAGAAGCTCAAACATGCCTACTTTTGTTTAATCTTCACAAATTCTAACTCACTTAAAGGTCCTATTAAAGAATATAATGAGAAAGAAAGAAAATATGGGCACCAACCTCAATTGAAGTTTTTCCCAAGCTTGCAAAACCCTTTCTTTTCTCTTCTTTTTGCTGCCCCAAGCTTGTTCTAGTTGCAAGGATGAATTTTAATAAAAGGAGTTAGGGGTTTTATGGTAGAAATCAAGTAAATCAAAGCTTGAAAGAAGAAGAGCTATGGAGGAAGAGAGAGAGAGAAGAGTCGGCCAAGGAAGAAGAAGATGATGGAAAATGAAAATTGTTTTTCATCTATTAATTTCTTTTATCTCCTTTAAGTGAGCTTGTCAAATTTTAATTGGGTGAAAAATTTTAATTGCATTATGCTTACTTAAGCATGATGTCATAATTAAGCATTTACTCTCATTTTTCTTTTTCTTTCTTTTTTACTCATTTTTAGTTAATTTTTAATCAATATTAATTCACATTTTACATCATATAATTCACTTAATTTATTGGACAAGTTGGTCAAAAATCATCTCTGAAGGTGAAATGACCAAAATGCCCTTCGTTTAGCTTATTGAGCTAAAATTGTCTGTATTGATTGTTGTAATTTTCCTTGTGTTTTCTTAGCAATCTATTGTCATTGAAACCTCAATAATTCTTCACTGGAGTCCAAAAAAAATTTCACAGGGTTTTCCCACAAGTATAGACTTGACAACTATCTTCACAGTCGCTTCCTGTTAGGTCACCCATCGCCGGAGCACGGGCTCATTTAACCTTATTGTATTTTAATACTAAAATTTTTCCTTAATTTTTCTTACCATTATTTGAGTTATTTATGACTCCTCACCCTAGTCTAAATATAGTTCCATACATTCTGGCTATCCGGACCGACATTAGTCACCGGAACAGTAGAATGTACGGATTAGCTAAAGTAAGGGAGTTACAGCTCTTCCCCTCTAATTAAAATTTCGTCCTTGAAATTTACCTGATGCAAACAGTTGAGGAAACTATTGCCTCATCGTCTCTTCTCTTTTCCAAGTTGCCTCCTCAGTGTTGTGGTGTAACACCCCTCACCCGACTATAGTGTAGCCGAGCAAGGCGTGCTACAATCGGTGCCGGAGCACCCTAACTTATCTTACTTTATTTTTTTTAATAATTTTGAATTTTTTTAATTTAATATCAATTATTTTTCGATGGAGAAATCAGCGGAGTTTCCCCTATTTTATTATCATTTGGTATATTTCAATATTCACCTGTTTGAAATTCAACAATATTTTCAAAATAAAATCTTATCCATGCTAATCATAATTATCTCATCAATCATTCTCATAATTTTCTCATATTTCAAATCTCATCCATACATTTCAATTTCATAATCATTTCCATACATTTCCATTCATACTCAATTCATATGTAAACATTCTCAAATTACATAGGCAAAATTTTCAAATTTTCTTAATTTACATAATTTACAAAATAATTACAAAATTTCATAATTTACATGATATATAAATTAATTACATATGAAAAAGCTAATTTATTAATTTACATCGCATTCCTATTAATTACCTGTTCATAATATACATTACAATACAATATCTAAGCATTTTATACAAAATATAAAATATGATCTATATGGGCCATATCTACATGCATTGCTGAGGAGGTGACAACCTTGAATACTTTAGACACTTCTGCAGATCAAAACTCCCAAAATCTCTATTTAATATTTTTATCTGGGCTTTACCTTCAGTACTTGCGCGAGGAAACAATTCCATCGCGCTAAGCATTGCTGCTTAGTGGTGCAATAATATAACAAGGAAATAATATACAAATAAAGATAAAAACAAAATTCAGATAATTAAGATTTATTTATACTTCATATGCGGTTTCTAAAATTTAATACGTTTTATCCTAATTTAGTCTTCTTTAGAAGTGTTTATTTCGCCAATGTACAGTAATAATGTACAAAGAAAAATGATCTAAAAATAATAAATTTATGCTTATATTATTATATAAGTCACATTTGCAATATTTATTTATGTTATAATTTTCTTTTCTAATCTTTTAGTATTTTCTGAATACTTGCTAGGTTGTCTCAGATTATCTCATAATAAGTAAATTTTAATATCGATCCAGTTCATTTCGATTCTTTCTAATAAATAACTATTCTAATTTATTTTAGGTCATCTTACTCATTTATTTTATTTAATTTTTAATATTTTTAATTGCTAATATTCTTAACTTATTTCAATAAATTTCACTGTCTAAGTAACCTATGACAGGCTGACTAAACTGGATAACGGGTCGTTGGCACTGGACACCGTGGTGCCTCGGGCCGTCATACTATGGGACGCGGAAAGTCAACCACGTATGCAGTCAGTATGGCTAAAAAGCCATGATAACACATAATCGGGCATAAAAGCCATGAATGTTGGCATAAAGCCATGAATACGGGCATAAAGCCTTTCGCAGTACTGCTAAAACAATACCCTATTGGCATGCCAATCTATCCAATCTGACACACATGTCTAGGCAATACAAGGGCACATAATATCATTAAATATTAATATATTGTGTTTTATGACTTCATTATTTCATGACTAATTTCATAATTTATACATTCATCATAATATTCATACATTCTTTACATCATTGATATTGATCACAATTCACATTCATTTGATCTACCATTCAAATTCAAAACATCTTTCCTTTCTCTCTTGATAGGAACCTAAATCCCAAATGACGCTTTTATCACATTTATTCATTCAACAATCTATTCATGTAAGGTACATTTCATACTTCAAGTTGTATTGCTAATAGATTATGAACTCCATTGGTATTGGGAGTATAAGTCTCAATTACAAAATTTTTGGTATTCATTAAGTCATTCAAATTCACCAATTACAATATATATTTATACATTACTCATAATGACTTCTTTAATTTCTTTTATTATTTCTTATGTCTTTAAGGTTACTATTCACACATTACTATTCACTCAAATTGTTAACTTTTCATATATAATAGGTGTGTTAATTCCAATTGCAATAAGATTCCACATTTTTTGTTCTAAATTTGTTGGCATTGATTGCCAATTGCAATTCAAAGCCTTCTAAAAGTATTTCCAAATTTTCAATTTTTATATCCTATGTTTACTGTTTCATTGGTCTATGCTAAAGTGAAACTTTGGCTAATCTTTCTTCATGAAAGTTGTTCCTTTATGTATCTAGTTTAATTTATTTTTTTGAATCACTCCATTTGGAGTTTTGTAGCTCAAGTTATGATCAAATAACCATAACTGGTTCATTTCCTAGTTCTGGTTCCTTAGCTAGGCAGATTTTGTAGTTACATTTTACAAATTTTATTTACTAAGTTGCAGTCACATTTAGGTCTAGTACTCTTCACAGAATTTGTTTCCCTATGTCTTATGGTCACTCAAAATTTTGAATCACAATTTTTTAAGTTTTGTAGAATTTATTATACCAATTTAATTGGCCTAGACTCTAGTACCTTGTGTCTTCAGGGTCCAGATTCAGTTCAGTGAGTACGAGTGGATTTTTAGGGTTCTTACATTCATAATTTGAGGAAGGTTTCCAAAACAAAGTTAGATCCTCTATCTTAGGATTCTGAAAACGTATGGTTCATCCTAAATGGAGTTTTCTAGTGGAAGATATGCCATAAACACTAATCTAGGGTCAGATGAAATTGGGTAAATTTCCAGGTTTGGATGTACTAAGTTCTTTTAAGCATTTGACCTAATTCCTTTGGGTTATGGGTTTTGGTCAAAATACAAATATTGTAGACCTATGTCTTATAAAACTTTTCCCATTGGTTTCATTGCATTTAAATTTTTATAGACCAAGTTATGGCTATTTTTCCAAAACTGGTCGGGTAGTCTATGTCCAGAAAATTCTGGGCAGAATGGTTCAAGTCTGTTTGGTGTCCTAATTTGAGTCAACAATTTCATTAGGTTAGAAGCATTTTTGGGCTTGCTGTTCTTAATGAAAGTTGTAGTACTATGTCTAATCTTTCCAATGTATAAAATTCAGGTCATTTGGACCTGTCTAATGAGAGTTATGGCCAAATGAATATGTGCTGTTCATTTGGTCATTTTTCTGGGTTCAGTGTTTGGATATCCAGATTGGACCAGCAAATTGGCCAACTTAGGGATAGAATTTGGGCAGGGTTTCTTCATGAAAAATGGGGAATTTTGTGTCTAGTTTCACCTCCAATTGCCCTCATACCAATTGGAGTCACAAAACTTTAGTTATAGGTCAAACAATACCCTGGACTCATAGGTCCAAATTCCTACATAAGAGAAGCACTCCCAATTTTCAATTCCACCTAACTTCCAAACTTCAATTCACATTTATAGCACTTCTAATAGTCAATAATCAACCTCAACATCATCAAATTCAAGTCACAGCACAAAATTCCATATTTGGGCAAACCCTAAATCAACTTGCATAAATTTTTAAATTCCAAGAGAATTTCTAGCACTAACCTTATTCTTCTAGCTCCAAGCAACATTCAATCAACCCAACACTTGATTCACCTCTTTGGGGCTGCCAACCAGATTTTCCTTTCACTTTTATTCCCACTTTCCTTGGGTTTTATGGCTGGCTATGGAGGTTTATCAAGGCTGCCAACTATTTTTGTGAAGGAAGGTAATGATTTGGAAGCTTGAATTGGTGTTTTAATGATAGGAAAATGAAAGAATTTGAGAGGAAATGGAGAAAGAGAGGGTTGGATGGGAGAATGGTGGAGAAGAAGATGGATTTTTCATTTTTTTGACTCATTTATCTCATTTTTATTTGTTTATTAAATGGTTGTCTTATGGTGATTGGTGGAGAGCTTTTTAATGATATCATCATATGTCATAAATCTAATTTAATTCTATTTTCTTTTTTTTTTCTTTTCTACTCAATTTCAATTTAATTTTTAGCAATATTTATTCACATTTTGTGTCATAATAATTATTTACTTAACGGGACAAGTCGGCCAAAAATCACCTCTGAAGGCGAAATGATCGAAATGCCCTTCGTTTGGCTTAACAAACTAAAATTATCTGTACCGATTGAAAAATTTTTCTAAGCCTTTTCTTAGCATTCGAATGCCATAGAAACCTCAATGACTCTTCTTTGGAATCCTAAAATTTATTTTATGAATTTTCACCCGGGTCTAGGGCTCCTAGTTGCGAGAATCGCAACTTTCCACTGGGTTACCCATCGCTAGGGCACCGGCTCATTTAACTTGGTTGTATTTTATTTCTAAAATTTTTTCTAAATTTTTCTTATTAATATTTGAGTTATTTACGACTCCTCACTCTAGTCTAATTATTTTTCCAGACGTTCTAGCTGTCCGGACCAACACCGGTCACCGGAACAGTAGAATGTGCAGAATTGTTATAGTGAGGGTGTTGCATGTGGTGCCTCCAAAGCACTTTCACCAGTGGGATTTGCTTGTTCCTCAATTCCTTTACTTCCCGAGCCAGGATCTTTATGGGTTCCACTTCATTTGTCAAATCAGATTGGATTTCTATTTCTTCCATGGAGATGACATGCAAAAGGTCTGAGCGGTATCTTCTCAACATGAATACATGAAACACTGTAGGAACAGAAGCGTGAAAAACAGAAGTTTATACCATTGAATTCAAAAATTTTCACCTAAGGTCACATGCATCATGCAAGATTTATTTTTATCTATTTGATTTCAATGATAAATAACATATTAAAACTCTTTTAATATGTTTTTGGATCTGTATTTTCCATTTAAGATTTTAAAATTAATCAGTTTAATTTTAGAACCCTATATTAAATCAAGAACGATTACACTAACCTCTTGATGCGTTGCAGCGTATTTGCGCCTTTGAGATTCGTCTTCAAGACACCAAATTGTCCCTCTAGCTTGTCTACACCAAAAACACCTATGGCATCCCTTGAACAGCTTCTAAAGCTTTTTCTATTATTTAGAAAATCAAGTTCTGCCTTTTAAGAGATTAAAGATGTAAACAGGACACTAGAAACAATTTCTAGTATTTTTAATTCAAGAGATTGATGGCTAATCTCTTTGAATTGATGAGAGATGAAGAAGAAGAGATGGAGAGCCTCAAAATAGTGTGACAAAGGAGGAGTGGCTGCTGGTTGTCTTATTTTTAATTCATAACAACACTTATATAGCTAGGTCAACACATTAAACCCTTGCCACATGTCACCCTCTGATTGGTTCTAGGTTTAAATTGACCCAATCACATTGTGCCAAGTGACAAACCTATATTTAATCTTAATTTTAATCATCTTACATGATTAAATGACATTTGGCAAGCTTATGTGTAATGCCATGTGTCACCATCTCATGGTGCCACATGTCACCCTGTGAAATGACCAAAATGCCCCTATGTCTTAATTTTGAGTTCTTAACCCAAAATAATTATTTCTCTTCTTCTAATCAATTTATATCAAATATAAATTAATTAATTAATCTCTATTAATTAATTTCTCATTAATTAAATTCATATTTAAACACTTTAAATATAAAATTAACTTATACTATACATCTAATAATCTAGATTTGGTTTCAAGTCATGCTAGGGACTTTGCAATCTAATTGCAAACCAAACCTATTTAATTAATCAATTAAACTCTTTAATTAATTAATTAAATCATATTTAATTAGGTGAAAACTTATGTATGAGTGTGACTTACTAGGCTCATCACTAATTGGCAATGAGATATGATATCAACTCTTAATATCATCAGAACTCTTTCTTACCATAAATGATTTCTCTAAATCATTTTATGCACCTCATAGACCATGGTTAACACCTAGCATAGCATGCCATGGACACCCAATTAGTAATAAGGTTTATCTTAAATGAACCTATAATCATATGTTACTATGCACTGAAATCTCTCTGTTACAAAATCCCAACTCAAACTGGAGTCATGGTTTATGTCAAACTCCATTTGCTATGAATATTATGTTCTCTTTTAATTCCAGTTCTTGATTAAAAAGATTTTCTCATCAGAAATTCTTTTCTGATTAAATCTATCTATCCTGGCCAGGAACTTGAAATATTAAG
Source organism: Hevea brasiliensis (assembly GCF_030052815.1). NCBI lineage: Eukaryota > Viridiplantae > Streptophyta > Magnoliopsida > Malpighiales > Euphorbiaceae > Hevea > Hevea brasiliensis. The sequence continues at coordinate 44,513 of NW_026614654.1, forward strand.
AACAATTAAATGAATATAGGATTTATCTATATTTACTTAGAGGAACAGATTCCATCTTGATCAACACCTACCTCCATATATAACTAGTAGGAGCCAACACATGCCCATATACCCATACACAGTACAAGTATGAAAGTAGTATCAAACTCAAACTACCTATATACAAGATAATCTGCTATCTCAGTCTAAAGATTATATGCACTGATATGATTTATGACAAAACATTGACAAGAGTAAACTCCATGTGCTTGTCATAAGTGTCACTGGTTCGGCCTACTTATCATTTATAAGTGCCTATCATGTTTCCTATATGGCATGAGACTCACCATTCCATCTTATTTATATCTCATATAAATAACTTGGTAACAAACATGAATACAATCTTTCTGGATAAGTCATGTCCTTATTATGAAGTATCCTCGATTGTGAACCTATTTATGATACTTTGTACTAGAAATACTGTCACTCATATTCTTAACAACTTAAGAATAGAATTTCTAACAAAATATCAATGGACCTTTTTTATTACACATAAATATATTATGTAAACGGAAAAGTGAAAATGCCTTTTATTAATAAAAATATGTACAAGATACATACTAAATGATATGCTCTAGGGCATACTACTAACAAACACATTTTGGATTTTGTTCAGCTCTAATGGTAAAGCTAGCCTATAGGCTATTGGACCCACACGTTCAATAACTTTATATGGGCCAATGAACCTAGGGCTTAACTTACCCTTTCTCCCAAACCTTAACACTTTCTTTCATGGTGAGACTTTGAGAAATACCTTATCGCCAACTTCATATTCTATGTCTTTTCTCCTCAAATCAGCATAAGACTTCTATCTATCTGAGGCAACTTTCAAATTGGCTTTGATTAACTTCACTTTCTCTTCAATCTGTTTCACTAGGTCTGGTCCCACAAGTTTATCTTCGCCCAGTTCAGTCTAACATAATGGTGTTCTACATCTCCTCCCATACAATGCCTCATACGGAGCCATCTGAATGCTAGCTTGGTAGCTATTATTGTATGCAAATTTTGCCAGTGGGAGGTATCTGTCCCAACTTCCCTCAAACTCAATAACACAACTCCTCAGTATATCCTCAAGGACATATCACATATTTCATGTTATTATTATCATTTCAATTTAATATTTGTAATAACTCAATGAATTTTGAGTTTTACCTGAATTACTCATTTCGACTGTCCATCCGTCTGAGGATGAAAAGCCGTGCTAAAATGGAGTTGTGTGCCCAAGGCTTCTTTCAACTTCTTCCAAAATTTGGATGTGAATCTCGAGTCTCGATTAGATATGATGAAAAGTGAGATTCCATACAGTCTAACTATCTCATTGATATACAATTCTACTAGCTTCTCCAGTGAGTAGTCGATTCTAACTGGCAGAAAATGAGTTGATTTAGTTAACATATCCACTATCACCCATACTGCATCATGTTTCTTTTGGGTGAGTGGTAGACTACTGATGAAATCCATGGTGACTCGGTCCCATTTCCATTTAGGTATGCTGATGGGCTGTAACAAACCTGATGGAACTTGATGTTCTGCTTTGACTTGCTGACATGTCAAGTATCTAGTCACATAGTCAGCTATGTCCTTCTTCATACTAGGCCACCAGTAGTGAGGCTTCAGATCATGGTACATTTTTGTGCCTCTTGGGTGCATAGCATAAACACTGTTGTGTGCCTTTTTCAAAATACTTGTCTTCAATTCTCCATTATCTGGTACACACACTCTTCCTTTGTAGTACAAACACCCATCTGCTTTCACCTTAGAATCAGTTTCTTTTTCCTTTGGGATTTTGCCCATAATAGCCATTAGCTTGTCATCTACCTTTTGTCCATTTTGTATCTGCTGTAGCAAGTTTGGCCTTACTTGCAACTCAGCCAAAATAGCTCCATCATGAGCTAAGGATAGACGGGTATTCAACGATCTCAATGCCACAATGGACTTTCTGCTTAGAGCATCAGCAACAACATTTGCCTTTTCAGGATGATAGTCTATTACACAGTCATAGTCCTTCAGGAATTTAATCCATCATCTCTGTCTAAGGTTCAGCTCCTTTTGGGTTAGCAAATATTTCAGACTTTTATGGTCTGTGTAAATGTACTACTTTTCACCATACAAGTAATGCCTCCATATTTTTATTGCAAATATGATCGTTGCTAGCTTCAGATCATGAGTAGGGTAGTTCTGTTCATGTGGCCTTAACTACCTAGAAGCATAGGTGACCACTTTCTCCTCTTGCATTAATACACACCCTAGCCCATTATGTGAGGCATCACTGTAGACCACAAAGTCTTTCCCGAATACCGGCTGTGTTAACACTGGTGCCTCTATCAACATAGCCTTCAACCTCTCAAAACTGGCTTAACACTTATCATTCTAGTCAAATCTGAAATTTTTATGCAGCAACTTAGTTAGTGGAACAGCTATCAGAGAAAACCCCTTCACAAACCTTCTGTAGTAACCAGCTAGCCCCAAGAAGCTTCTGATTTCAGTTGCATTTCTGGGAGGCTTCATTCCATCACTGCTTCAATTTTCTTAGGATCTACTCTAATCCATTAGCTGATACTATGTGTCCAAGAAAGGAGAACTCACTCAACCAGAAGTCACACTTGGACAATTTAGTATATAGTTTCTTTTCTCTCAGAGTTTGCAGAATAATCCTCAAATGCTCATCATGTTCTTCTCTGTTCTTAGAATACACCAGTATATCATCAATGAAGACCACTACAAACCAATCTAAGTATGGATGGAAGATATGGTTTATAAGGTTTATGAAAGCTGCTGGTGCATTTGTAAACCCAAATGGCATCAATAAAAATTTATAGTGCCTATACTGGGTCCTGAATGCAGTCTTAGGCACATCTGCATCCTTTACCTTCAGCTGATGATACCCTGATATGAGATCAATCTTGAAAAATATGCCTGCTCCCTTCAATTGATCAAACAGATCATCAATTCTCGGCAATGGGTATTTGTTCTTCACAGTTACTTTGTTTAACTGCCAGTAATCAATACATAATCTCAAAGTCCCATCCTTCTTTTTCACAAATAGCATCGGAGCTCCCCATGGTGACACATTGAGGTGTATGAACTGTGACACCCCTCACCCGGCTACAGTGTAGCCAAGCGAGGCATGTCACAGTCGGTGCCGGAGCACTCTATCTTATCTTACTTTATTCCTTTAATCATTTTCAAGTTATTATCTTTTAATATCAATTATTTTTCGACGGAGAAACTAATGGAGTTTCCCCTATTTTATTAAATATTAACGTGATTCACTATTCACCTGTTTGAAATTTTCAATAATATTTTCAAATAAAGATCTCATCCATGCTCATCATTTCTGATAGTGTCCATACATTTCGATTCTTATTCATTACCATGCATATTCATTCATGCTTATTTCATATATCAAAATTTTCAAATTTTCATTAATTACATAATTTACAATTTACATAATATACAAATTAATTATAATTTTATAATTTATATTTCAACATAATAACTAATTATAAATACATAAAATAACTTTTGCGAGCCCTATCTATATGCATGGCTGAGGAGGTGACAACCTTATACATTTCTAACACTTCTGCAGATCCGGACTCTAAGATCCCAGTCTCATATCCACTGGGCTTTATCTTCAGTACCTGTGCGAGGAAACAAATCCATCGTGCTAAACATTGCTGTTTAGTGGTTTAATAATATAACAAGAAAATAATATACAATAAAAAAAATAGATCAAAATTTGGATACTCTGGAATTTAATTTAATTTCATATAATACTTCTAGTATTAACTATCCTTTGTTCTAATTTATTCCTCTTCAGAAGCGCTCAATTCGTTCATAATAATTAAATTTTAATATCATTCCAATTCATTTCAATTCTTTCTGCTAAATAACTAATCTAATTTATTTTAAATATTATTACTCATTTATTTAATTGCTAATATTTTCAGTTGCTAATATTCTTAACTTATTTCAATAAATTTCACTACCCAAGTAACCTATGACAGGTTGACTAAACTGGATAACGGGTCGTTGGCATTGGACACCACGGTGCCTCGGGCCGTTATACCATGGGAAGCGGAACGTCAACCACGTATGTAGTCAGTATGGCTAAAAAGCCATGATAATGCATAATCAGGCATAAAAGGCATGAGTACGGGTGTAAAGCCATGAGTGCGAGCATAAAGCCTTTCGCAGTACTGCTAAAACAATATCCTATTGGCATGCCAATCTATCCAATCTGACACAATTGTCAAGGTAATACATGGGCACATAGTACCATTAAATATTAATATATTGTGTTTTATGACTTCATTATTTCATGACAAATTCCAATTATAATTTATACATTCATTTGATCATTCATATGATCGCAATTCACATCAATTATCCTTCTGTACCATTGTACTCAAAGTATTAGTCCTTTCTACAATAATGATAACTAATTTCTCATTGATATATTAATATGATTCAATTATTCATTCATTATGTCATTCATATTGATCACAATTTATAACAATTGTGTGACACCCCTTACCCGTCTACAGTACAGCCGAGTAAGATATGTCACACACTGTACCAGAACACCATATTTTATCTCAATTATTTTTATCCTTCCTTAATTTATTTTTTTCATAGTTATGAAGTACAATTTGTGAAGTATAATTCATTTAAACCATTTATTAAAATCATAAATTTATTTGAGGTTTCGTAAATTTTATAAAAAATCCGATAGAGTACCGGCTAAAAATGGAGAAAACAGTTCTTCAGAACCTGTGAAAAACACTTCCAATATGTTTTCAATTATTCCCAAACTTCATTTCATCAATATAGTCTCAATATTTTTCAACAATATTTCCATTTCTCATTCATTCGTTTCACATGATATTCATATACAAATCATAAATAAATATTCAATTTTTCATTCATAAACACAATTTTCACTATTTACATTAATACCAAAATACATTTTATAAGTCTCAATTACACATGAAAAAATAAAAGTTAATTATAAAATACCAAAATGAAACCTAGTGTTCTGCCAATGCACTGAAGACGGTGAGGTGACACGGACACTATGCAGAGCTGCGGATAGTCTCACCCAATTTGTGGTCTACTGGGCTCTCTATCGGTCTCTCCAGAACCTACGTGTGGCAAAAAGCAACGCGCTAAGCAATAATTCTTAGTGGTGCCAATAATAGAATAAAAAGAAATAACAGAAAATAAATATATAGTGAATATATTGATATCTTACGCAGACAAATTTTCGATAATTATTTATAGTCTTATTGATTTTATACTTGTTATGTTCATTATTTCATTAAATTTATCCACTTTCATTTTTTTTGTTGCCCAAGTAACCTATACTGGATGACTGGACTGGATAAACAGGCAAACTGGCACTGGGTATCAAGTACCTTGGGCCGTCACACCATCGGTCACGTATGTATCTTCTGGTGTGCAACAGAACAGCTAATAAGCTGTAATAACATTAGGCACAAGGCCAAGTATCATCACAATGTCAAAATGGCTAAAAGCCATGAAATCACAAAGCGAAAAAATGCCATGTGCAGTACTGCTAACTGAACCCTATTATTTATAGTCTTATTGATTTTATACTTGTTATGTTCATTATTTCATTAAATTTATCCACTTTCATTTTTTTTGTTGCCCAAGTAACCTATACTGGATGACTGGACTGGATAAACAGGCAAACTGGCACTGGGTATCAAGTACCTTGGGCCGTCACACCATCGGTCACGTATGTATCTTCGGTGCAATGTAACGCTAATAAGTCAGATAACATTAGGCACAAGGCCAAGTATCATCACAATGTCAAAATGGCTAAAAGCCATGAAATCACAAAGCGAAAAAATGCCATGTGCAATATTGCTAACTGAACCCTATTGGCATGCCAACCTATCCAAACCAATCTTGCTAGGTGTACTAAGGCATGTTACACTTTTAAAATTTTCAATTCTTGAAATTTAAGTTTTGGTGTTACTATTCATTTCATTAGTCAACTAAAATGTTGACTTTTGCATAGACAATAGGTACATTGGTTCTAATACTCCCAACATACTACATTTTGCATTCTAAAGTTGTTGGTATTGGTTGCCAATACCATTTCTAAGTTTAGTGTTAGTTATTCACAATTTTCAGATTTCAAGCATTATGTTTACTGTTCCATTGGTCATTTGTACAGTAGGAATTTGGCAAAGTTGCCTTCATGAAAGTTGTTCCTTATTGTGTCTAGTTATGTTTCTTTTTTTGAATCACTCTATTTAGAGTTTTTCAGCTCAAGTTATGGCCTAAACACCATAACTAGCCGGATTGCAAATTTCCAAAATTTTATGGACAGAACCAAATCTATAGTGTTTTGTACACTAACTGCAGGTCAATTTTTGAATATGTTATGATCAAAATTTGGGTTTGATTTCTTCATTAAAGTTGTAGGTCTATGTCTCAGATTTCTTCTAGTAAAATTTCAGGTCAATTGGACCTTTCTACACTGAGTTATGACCAAATAAATAGACAGGCCATTTTGCCCAGGCAGAATGCAAGCCACCTAGATTAGGGTAATTTTTTGGTCAACTTGATTTGGTTTTTTGGGTAGGGTTTCTTCACTAAAGTTGTGCCATTATGTGTCTAGTTTCATGTTCAATTAGCGTTGCTCTAATTGAACCTCTACAACTCCATATATAGCTGCCCAAATCTGCTAGACTCACACCCAGTCCTGTAGGTCACCAAGGGCAGCACACCTCATTTCAACTCCAACACCCTTACTCACTTCAATTCCTTCTCACACAAATTCAAATGGTCACTAATTGACCATTACAAGGTTAACATACCATTGCATGAGCAAACCCTAATGGTGTTCAAAGTCCAATTTTTCATGTTCATACATGCATAATCTTTGCATTTCACTTACACAACTATGTTCAATCACTCATTTAATATCAAGGGCTGCTCATCACTACTTTGCTATCAAGAAAAATCACCAAACCCTAACCAACCCTAGCTGCCAAAATTTTTAGAGTGCACACACACACATTTTTATTTTTTTTTCTTACATTTCCTACTCATTTCATGCCATTAAACATGAACCAAACCAAAAATGGTAAGAGTTGGACACTAACCTTGTTGGAGCTGAATTTCAAGTTAACCAAACTTGCTTTTTCCTTCCTCTTTTGGCTGCCTAAATGATGTCCAAGTTGCAAGATCAAATTTTTGTGAAGCTAAATAGTGGTTTCAAGGTGAGATGAGGTGAGGTTGGGAACTTTGGTGAGCTTTCATGGAGGAAATGGCTATGGGAGAGGGAGACGGCTGGTTGGGTTGTGGGTGTGGCTGATGACTTTTTTTTTTTATTCTTATCTCTTTTTTATTTATTTTAAGTGGGCTTGATTAATTGTAATTGGTGGTAAATGTTTAACGACATCATGGTGATGTCATAATTAGCTTTTTATCTCATTTTCTCTTATTTTCTACTCTACTCATTTGTAATTTAATTTTTAGCAATATTTATTCACATTTTAAGTCATGATAATTATTTACTTAACTGGAAAAGTCAGCCAAAAATCACCTCTGAAGGTAAAATGACCAAAATGCCCTCCATTTGGCTTAACAGATTAAAATTGTCTGTACCGATTGAAAATTTTTTCTAAGCATTTTCTTGGCATTCTAATGTCATAGAACCCTCAATGACTCTTCTCTGGAGTCCTAAAAATTATTTTATGAATTTTCTCTCGGGTCTAGGGCTCCTAGTTGCGAGGACCGCAACTTTCCACTAGGTTACCTATCGCTAGGGCACCGGCTCATTTAACTTAGTTGTATTTTATTTCTAAAATTTTTCCTAAATTTTTCTTATTAATATTTGAGTTAATTATGGTTCCTCACTTTAGTTTAAATATTTTTCCAGACGTTCTAGCTATCCGGACCGACACTGGTTATCGGAATAGTAGAATATACGGAGTTGCTATAGTGAGGGTGTTATAACTCTTCTCCTCTAATTTAAATTTCATCCTCGAAATTTACCTGATGCAAACAGTTGAGGGAACTGTTGCCTCATCGTCTCTTCACTTTCCCAAGTTTCCTCCTCAGTGTTGTGGTGGCTCCAAAGCACTTTCACCAGTGGAATCTGCTTATTCCTCAACTCTTTCGTCTCCCGAGCTAGGATCCGTATGGGTTCTTCTTCATATGTCAAATCCGATTGTACTTCAATTTCTTCCATGGAGATGACATGTGAAGGATCTGAGCGGTATCTTCTTAGCATAGATACGTGGAACACGTTGTGGATCTTGTCCAGCTCTGGTGGTAAAGCTAGCCTGTAAGCCACTGGACCTACACGTTCAATGACTTCATATGGGCCAATGAACCTAGGGCTTAACTTACCTTTTCTTCCAAACCTCAGTACCTTCTTCCACGGTGACACCTTGAGGAACACTTTATCGCCAACCGCATATTCTATTTCTTTTCTTTTCAGGTCGGCATAGGATTTTTGTCTGTCTAAGGCAACCTTCAGATTGGCTTTGATTAGTTTTACTTTCTCCTCAGTTTATTTCACCAGGTCCAGCCCTACCAGTTTATCTTTACCCAATTTAGACTAGCACACTAGAGTTCTACATTTTCTTCTATACAGTGCTTCATACGGATCTATTTGGATGCTAGCTTGGTAGCTATTGTTGTATGCAAATTCTGCCAGTGGGAGGTATCTATCCCAACTTCCCTCAAACTCAATAACACAACTCCTCAACATATCCTCAAGGACCTGGATTAGTCTTTCTGATTGCCCATCCGTCTGAGGATGGAAAGCTGTGCTGAAGTGGAGTTGTGTACCCAAGGATTCATGCAACTTCTTCCAAAATCTCGATGTAAACCTTGGGTCTCGATTAGATATGATGGAAAGTGAAATTCCATGCAGTCTAACTATCTCACTAATATACAATTCTGCTAACTTCTCTAGTGAGTAGTCAGTCCTAACTGGCAGAAAGTGTGCTGACTTCATCAATTTATCTACTATCACCCATACTGCATCATGCTTCTTCTGGGTGAGAGGTAGACCACTTACAAAATCTATGATGACTGAATCCCATTTCCATTCAGGTATGCGTATAGGCTGTAGCAAACCCGATGGAACTTGATATTCTGCCTTGACTTGCTGACATGTCAAGCATTTAGTCACATAGTCAGCTATGTCCTTCTTCATACCAGGCCACTAATAATGAAGCTTCAGATCATGATACATTTTTGTTCTTCCTAGGTGCATAGCAAAAACACTGGTGTGTGCCTCTTTCAGAATATTGACTTTCAATTCCTCATTATTTGGTACAAATACTATTCCTTTATAGTATAGACACCCATCTGCTTTCACCTCATAATCAATTGCTTTTCCCTCTGAGATTTTACTCACAGTCATCATTAATTTCTCATCCACTTTTTGCCCATCTAAAATCTGCTGTAGTAGGTTTGGCCTCACTTGCAGCTCAGCTAAAATAGTTCCATCTCGAGCTAAAGATAGATGGGCATTCAGTAATCTCAAAGCTATGATGGATTTTCTGCTCAAAGCATCAGTAACTACATTCGCCTTCCTAGGATGGTAATCAATCACACAATCATAGTCCTTCAGGAACTCAATCCATCGCCTCTGTCTGAGGTTGAGCTCCTTCTCGATTGGCAAGTATTTTAGACTTTTGTGATATGTGTAAATGTAGCACTTTTCACCATACAAGTAATACCTCCATATCTTCAGTGCAAAGATAATTGCTGCAAGCTCTAGATAATGGGTAGTGTAATTCTATTCATGTGGCCTTAGCTGCTTGGAAGTATAGGCGACCACCTTCCCCTCTTGCATCAATACACATCCTAACATATTATGAGAGGCATCACTGTAGATCACAAAGTCCTTTCCTGACACTGGCTGTGTTAACACTGGTACCTCTGTCAATATAGCCTTCAACTTCTCAAAACTGGCCTGACACTTGTCATTCCTGTCAAATATGACATTCTTGTGTAACAACTTGGTCATTGGAGCAGCTATTAAAGAAAATCCCTTCACAAATCTTCTGTAATACCTAGCTAGCCCCAAGAAACTTCTGACCTCAGCTATATTTCTGGGAGGCTTCTATTCCATCACTACTTCTATTTTCTTGAGATCAACTCTAATCCCATCTGTTGACACTATGTGTTCAAGGAATGCAATTTCATCCAACCAGAAGTCATACTTGGACAACTTAGCATACAGCTTCTTTTCTCTCAGGGTTTGCAGAATAATCGTCAAATGCTCATCATGTTCTTCCCTGGTCTTGGAATACACCAAAATATCATCAATAAAGACCACTACAAACCGATCTAGGTATGGATGGAAGATACGATTCATAAGGTCTATGAATGTTGTTGGTACATTTGTTAGGCCAAAAGGCATCACTAGAAACTCATAATGCCCATACCGGGTCCTGAATGCAGTCTTTGGCACATCTGCATCCTTCACCCTCAACTGATGATACCTTGATCTGAGATCAATTTTGGAAAATACTCCTGCTCCCTTCAACTAATCAAACAAATCATCAATTCTAGGCAATGGATACTTATTCTTCATAATCACTTTATTCAACTGACGGTAATTGATGCACAACCTCAAAGTCCATCTTTCTTTTTCACAAACAGCACTGGAGCTCCCCATGGTGACACACTGGGGCGTATGAACCCCTTATTTAGTAATTCCTGTAACTAGATTTTCAGTTCCTTCAATTCTGTGGGTGCCATCCTATAAGGAGTAATAGAGATTGGTGCTGTACTCGGCAGTATTTCAATAGCAAATTCAACTTACCTTTCTGGTGGCAAGCCAGGCAATTCTTCAAGGAACACATCTGGGAAGTCTCTTACTATGGGTATATCACATAGATCTAGCTTAGCCTACCTAGTATCCACCACATGTGCTAGGTAGGCTTCACAGCCTTTTCTCATCAGTTTTCTTGCAACTGTGGCTAAAATGACATTGGACAAGAAATCTGTCCTTTCCCTTACAACTGTAATCTCATTACCCTCAGGAGTTTTCAATGAGATCCTCTTCAACTAACAATCAACCATTGCTTGATGACGTGACAACCAGTCCATTCCCAAAATCACGTCAAACTCATGGAAAGGCAACTCAATCAGGTCTGCCAAGAATTCATACTCCTGAATCCATAACGGGTAACCCTTGTACACTTTGTTCACCACTACACTGTGGCCCAATGGATTAGTAACCAGAATGTCTTGGTCACTCTCCCCTACTAGTATCCCCCTTTCTACGGGTAGGTTGATAAAGATGTATGAATGAGTGGATCCTAGATCCACCAATGCATTCACAGATGTGTTGTAGAGGGAGAACATACCCCTGATGACATCCGGGGCATCTTGCTCGTCCTGAGCTCATATGGCATAGGCTCTGGCAGGTGCTCTGGCCTCTTGCCTCTCTGCTGGCTCAGATGTAGGTCTTTGTAATGGTCCCACTGCCTCAGATTTGCCAGATTTCCTACCCCTTTGTGGTGTAGGAACAGGTTTGTCTATTTGTGTTGGAGCAACTGTAGCAATTCTGCGTGGACAGTTGCTTAACTAATGCTCTGTCGACCCACACCTTAAGCAGGCACCCGTCACTCTCCAACACTCCCCCATATGCCACTTCAGGCAATGCGTACATGCAGAAGATGCTGGGGCTAGTCCCCTGAACCCTGTCCCTGGAAAGATGCCCACTGATGATGTGGACTGACCTCTCCTAGGGGTGAACTGTGGCCTGGGCCCCTGGGACTGACCCTGACCTTGAGGTTGTCCTGAACTCTGTGCAGGTGGACCTTTGAACTTCTTTCCTAGTGCAGGATCTACTGTCTCTCCCTTCTAGTTTGCTCACTTATTCTAACCTTTTCAACTTTTATTGTAGCTTCCACTAACTTGGTGAAGTCTGTGATTCCCAAGGCAGTAATCATGATCTTTATGTTGTCATTTAATCCCTCTTCAAATCTCTTACACCTCTCGGCTTTATTAGAGACTATCTCCCTACCATAATGACTCAGTCTGACAAATTCCTTTTCATACTCTGCCACTGTCAGCTGTCTCTGCCTCAGGTTAATGAACTCTCTTCTTCTCTCTTCTAGGTATACACTACCCACATACTTCTTCTTGAATTCTGATAGGAAGAAGTCCTAAGTTATTAATTCTGGCTACACTTCACTAGACACTGTATCCCACCATTGGTAGGCATCATCTTGCAACAAAGATACAATAGCTTTTAGATTTTGCTCTGGAGTGCAGTGGAGTTGTTTTAAAACTCTCCCTGTTTTGTTCAACCAGTTTTCAGCTGCAACAGAATCATCTTCTCTCTTGCCAAAGAAATCCACTGTTCCAAATTTTCTTATTATTTCCAGGTGTGATTTCTATTGTGGAGGTAGTGGTGGTGGTGGCATTACCCCAGCCATTTGTCTGAAAAACTCGGCCATTTGCTGGAATGCCCTGTGGAGGCCGAAAGGTGCTCACGGGCGCCGTGGAGCAGTTCTCCCCTACCCTCGCCTCGCCATCGCAGTGGATTATGACTCTCCACTTCCTCCTCAACTGCCCTCTGAGATGTGGGGTCCATATCCTATTCAAAATAACAAAGACAAATAGATCTGCATTAGTGTCACCTCAACTCTTACAAATGCAATGCATGGTATGGACTCGATCTAGACCTAGAAACGCCTAAACCGTGCTCTGATACCACTAAATGTGACACCCCTTACCCGTCTATAGTATAGCCGAGTAAGATATGTCACACACTGTACCGGAACACCATATTTTATCTCAATTATTTTTATCCTTAATTTATTTTTTCAGAGTTATGAAGTATAATTTGTGAAGTATAATTCATTTAAGTCATTTATTGAAATCATAAATTTATTTAAGGTTCTGTAAATTTTATAGAAAATCCAGCAGAGTACCAGCTAAAAATAGAAAAACAGTTCTTCGGAACCTGTGAAAAACACTTCCAATATGTTTTCAATCATTCCCAAACTCTATTTCATCAATATAGTCTCAATATTTTTCAACAATATTTCCATTTCTCATTCATTCATTTCACATGATATTCATATACAAGTCATAAATAAATATTCAATTTTTCATTCATAAACACAATTTTCACTATTCACATTAATATCAAAATACATTTCATAAGTCTCAATTACACATGAGAAAATAAAAGTTAATTATAAAATATCAAAATGAAACCTAGTGTCCTACCAATGCACTGAAGATGGTGAGGTGACACGGACACTATGTAGAGCTGCAGATGGTCTCACCCAGTCTGTGGTCTACTGGGCTCTCTATCGGTCTCTCTAAAACCTACGCGTGGCAAAAAGCAACGCGCTAAGCAATAATGCTTAGTGGTGCCAATAATAGAATAAAAAGAAATAATAGAAAATAAATATGCAGTGAATATATTGATATCTTATGCAAATAAATTTTCGGTAATTATTTGTAGTCTTATTGATTTTGTACTTGTTATGTTCATTATTTCATTAAATTTATCCACTTTCATTTTTTTGGTTGCCCAAGTAACCTATACTGGATGACTAGACTGGATAAACAGGTAAACTGACACTGGGTATCAAGTACCTCGGGCCATCACACCATCGATCATATATGTATCTCCCGGAGTATAATAGAACAACTAATAAGCTGTAATAACATTAGGTACAAGGCCAAGTATCATCACAATGTCAGAATGGCTAAAAGCCATGAAATCACAAAATGGCATAATGCCCTGTGCAGTACTGTAAACTGAACCCTATTAGCATGCTAACCTGTCCAAACCAATCTTGCTAGGTGTACTAGGGCATGTTACACTTTTAAATTTTTCAATTCTTGAAATTTAAGTTTAGATGTTACTATTCATTTCATTAGTCAACTAAAATATTGACTTTTGCATAGACAATAGGTGCATTGGTTCTAATACTCCCAACATACCATATTTTGCATTCTAAAGTTATTGGTATTAGTTGCCAATACCATTTCTAAACTTAGTGTTAGTTATTCACAATTTTCAGATTTCAAGCATTATGTTTACTATTCTATTGGTCATTTGTACAATAGGAATTTGGCAAAGTTATCTTCATGAAAGTTATTCCTTATTGTGTCTAGTTATATTTCTTTTTCTGAATAACTCTATTTAGAGTTTTGTAGCTCAAGTTATGGCCTAACACCATAACTGGCCGGATTGCAAATTTCCAAAATTTTCTGGACAGAACCAAATCTATAATGTTTTGTACACTAATTGCAGGTCAATTTTTGAATATGTTATGATCAAAATTTCGGTTTAGTTTCTTCACTAAAGTTGTAGGTCTATGTCTCAAATTTCTGCTGGTAAAATTTTAGGTCAATTGGACCTTTCTACACTGAATTATGACCAAATAAATAGTTTGGTCATTTTGCCTAGGCAGAATGCAAGTCACCTAGATTAGGGCAATTTTTTTAGTCAACTTGGTTTGGTTTTCTGGGTAGGGTTTCTTCACCAAAGTTGTGCCATTATGTGTCTAGTTTCATGTCCAATTAACCTTGCACTAATTAAACCTCTACAACTCCATTTATAGCTGCCCAAACCTATTGGACTCACACCCCATCCTATAGGTCACCAAGGGCAGCACACCTCATTTCAACTCCAACACCCTTACTCACTTCAATTCCTTCTCAAACACATTCAAATGGTCACTAATTGACCATTACAAGGTTAACATACCATTGCATGAGCAAACCCTAATGGTGTTCAAATGTCCAAGTTCATACATGCATAATATTTGCATTTCACTTACACAACTATGTTCAATCACTCATTTAATATCAAGGGCTGCTCATCACCACTTTGCTATCAAGCAAAATCACCAAACCCTAACCAACCCTAGCTGCTGAAATTTTTAGAGTGCGCACACACACATTTTTATTTTGTTTTCTTACATTTCCTACTCATTTCATGCCATTAAACATGAACCAAACAAAAAATGGTAAGAGTTGGACACTAACCTTGTTGGAGCTGAATTTCAAGTTAACCAAACTTGCTTTTTCCTTCCTCTTTTGACTGCCTAGATGATGTCCAAGTTGGAAGATCAAATTTTTGTGAAGCTAAATAGTGGTTTCAAGGTGAGATGAGGTGAGGTTGAGAGCTTTGGTGAGCTTTCATGGAGGAAATGGCTATGGGAGAGGGAGACGGCTGGTTGGGTTGTGGGTGTGGCTGATAACTTTTTTTTTATTCTTATCCCTTTTTTATTTGTTTTAAGTGGGCTTGATTAATTGTAATTGGTGGTAAATGTTTAATGACACCATGGTGATGTCATAATTAGCCTTTTATCTCATTTTCTCTTATTTTCTTCTCTACTCATTTTCAATTTAATTTTTAGCAATATTTATTCACATTTTATATCATAATAATTATTTACTTAACTGGACAAGTTGGCTAAAAATCACCTCGGAAGGCGAAATGACCAAAATGCCCTCCGTTTAGCTTAACAGACTAAAATTGTCTATACCGACTGAAAATTTTTTATAAGCATTTTCTTGGCATTCTAATGCCATAGAACCCTCAATGACTCTTCTCTGGACTCCCAAAAATTATTTTATGAATTTTACCTCGAGTCTAGGGCTCCTAGTTGCGAGGACCGCAACTTTACACTGGGTTACCCATAGCTAGGGCACCGGCTCATTTAACTTGATGGTATTTTATTTCTAAAATTTTTCATAAATTTTTCTTATTAATATTTGAGTTAATTATGGTTCCTCACTTTAGTTTAAATATTTTTCCAGACGTTCTAGCTTTTCGGACTGACATTGGCCACCGAAACAGTAGAATGTAAGGAGTTGCTACAGTGAGGGTGCTACAAATTGTTTCATTAATCACATTAACTATATTAACCATCTTAATAGTTTTTCTAATTTAATATATCATTTCCTATATCATTGGGGTTACTATTCACTTGGCCATTTCCCTTCAAAGGTTGACTTTTTAATTCATAATAGATTTGTTAAGCCTAAGTTCACCAAAATACCACATTTTGCATTTTATTTTTATTGGCATTGATTGCCAAACTCAATTCCTAGCCTCCTTGTTTTTATTTTAAATTTTCAAAATTTGAGATCCGAATTCACTGTTCCATTGGACCTGACTATAGTAACAATTTGATAAAACTTTCTTCATGAAAGTTGTTCCTTTATGTATCTATTTTAATTCCCTTTTTGAATCACTCCATTTGGAGTTTTGTAGCTCAAGTTATGGTCAAATAACCATAACCGGTTCATTTCCTAATTCTGTCTCTTTAATTAGGCAGATTTTGGCATTACCTTTTTCCAATTTAATTGGACATGTTGTAGTTACTTTTAGGCTTAGCGTTCTTCACATAATTTGTTGCCCTATGTCTTATAGTCACTCAGAAATTTTAATTACAATTTTCCAAGTTTTGTAGAATTAATTATACCAATTTAATTGGCCTAAACTCCAGTACCTTCTGTCTTTAGGGTCCAGGTTCAGGTCAATAAATTTGACCTCCATTTTAGGGTTTTTATGTTCATAATTTGAGGAAAATGTCTGAAACAAAGTTGGAGCCCTGTTTCTTAGGGTTTCAGATCAGTATGGCTCAACCTAATTAGAGTTTCCTAGCGGGATATATGCTATAAACACTATTATGGTGTCAATTGTGATTTGGTCAAACTCCAAGTTTTAATGTGTAAATTTCTTCTAACCATTTGACCTAGTTTCTTTGGGCTCTGGGTTTTGGTCAAAAGACCAATATTGTAGACCTATGTCTTATAAAACTTTTTCCATTGGTTTCATTACATTTAAATTTTTATAGACCAAGTTATAGCCATTTTGCCAAAACTGGTCGGGTAGTCTATGTCCAGAAAATTCTGGGCAGAATGGTTCAAGTCAATTTGGTGTCCTAATTTGAGTCAACAATTTCATTAGGTTAGAGGCATTTTTGGGCTTGGTGTTCTGAATAAAAGTTGTAGTACTATGTCTAAGCTTTCTAATGGTATAAATTTCAGGTCATTTGGACCTGTCTAAAGAGAGCTATGGCCAAATGAACATGTACTATTCATTTGGTCATTTTTCTGGGTTCAGTATTTGGATATCTGGATTGGACCAGCAAATTGGTCAACTTATGGACAGAATTTGAGCAGGGTTTCTTCATAAAAAAATGGGGTATTTTGAGTCTAGTTTCACTTCCAATTGGTTTCATACCAATTGGAGTCACACAACTTCAGCTATAGGTCAAACAAGATCCTAGACTCATAGGTCCGAATTTCCTGCATAAGAAAAACACTCCCAATATTCAATCTACCAACTCCCTTACTTCAATTGACATATATGGCACTTCAAATGATCAACACACAAGCTCAATTAGGTCAATTTCCAATAATTACACAAAGCCTTAATTCATGATCACAAACCCTAAATCAAAAATTTCAATTTATGCACACCACATGTAAATCACCATGCTAATCACATTCACTTGTTAATCAACACTTGTAACCACAAGTATAACCTTCATTTCATCAAAATCCCATCAATTCTTATGGTTGCTGAAAATTTAATCCCTCACAAAGTTGTCATTTTCTTTTTATTTTAAGTAATTTCAACTTTTCTTAAGTCCAAATCAAGCATGAAACAAAAGAGTTAATGAGATTAGGCACTAACCTCTTTGGAAAGAATTTCTCCCTTCAATTTTCTTCACTTTCTTTGGTTTTCTTGGCAGCTAAACACCTTCCCAAGTGGTGTAGACAAGTTTTAATAAAGGAGGTCTAAGGTTTTGTGGAGGGAAATCAATGAAAATTAAGAGAGATGAAGATTTTTTTTTTTTTCATGGAAGAGAGAGATGAAAGATTTCCAGCCAAAATGGGAGCAAAGAAGAAGATGCAAAATTTTGGTTTACTTTAGGGTCTTTTGACTTTTATTCTTATGCTTGATTAAATATGATTGGTTGATAGGGTTTTAATTGCATCATCCTATGTCATAAATTTGACTTTTATTTCATTTTTGTTTTCTTTTCTTTCTTCCATATTTTACTTATTTTCAATTAAATTTTTATCAATATTAATTCATATTTTAGATCATAATAATTATTTACTTAACTGGAAAAGTCGGTCGAAAATCATCTCTGAAGACGAAATGACCAAAATGCCCTCCGTTTGGCTTATTGAGCCAATATTGTCTGTACCAATCAAAAAATTTTTCTAAGTATTTTCTTGGCATTGTAATGCCATTAAAACCTCAATGACTCTTCTCTGGAGTCCCAAAAATTATGTCATGAATTTTCTCCTGGGTTTAGGGCTCCTAGCTGTGAAGACCGTAACTTCCCACTAGGTTACCCATCGCTAGGGCACCGGCTCGCTTAACTTGGTTGTATTTTATTTCTAAAATTTTTCCTAAATTTTTCATATTAATATTTGAGTTATTTATGACTCCTCACTCTAGTCTAAATATTTTCCAGACATTCTAGCTATTCGGATCGACACTGGTCACTAGAATTGTAACAGCCCAATCCTTCTCCAGTTAGTATTGTCCGCTTTGGCCCATGGGCCTCACGGATTTGTCCCTTGGGAGGTTTCATTCCCAAAAGCACGCTGACCAGGTGAGGAAGGCTCCCACATATATGGCCCAAATCTTTTCTTCCCGTTTCCGATGTGGGACACGAAGTTTCCACCCCTATACGTAGCTGGTTGAACAAGCACGTCCCAACCCCATCCCTGGGTCGTGACAAGCCCACTGCCCGCCGTGCGCGCCCTCGCACCACACACCGTACTAGAGGGAGTCCACTGATACCAAATTGTAACTCGATCCTTCTCCGCTAGTATTGTCCGCTTTGGCCCATGGGCCTCACGGATTTGTCCCTTGGGAGGTTTCATTCCCAAAAGCGCGCTGACCAGGTGAGGAAGGCTCCCACATATATGGCCCAAATCTTTTCTTCCCGTTTCTGATGTGGGACACGAAGTTTCCACCCCTATACGTAGCTGGTTGAACAAGCACGTCCCAACCCCATCCCTGGGTCGTGACAAGAATAGTAGAATGTACGGAATTACTATAGTGAGGGTGTTACATGAACCCCTTATCCAGTAACTTCTACAACTGGATTTTCAACTCCTTCAATTCAGTGGGTGTCATCCTATAAGGTGTAATCAAGATTGGTGCTATACCCGGTATTACCTTAATAGTGAATTCTACTTCCCTTTCTGGTGGTAAACCAGGCAATTCTTTAGAAAACACATTAGGGAAGTCACTCACAATGGGAATATCATGGAGACTAGATCTAGCCTTTCTGGTATCAACCATGTGCACTAGATAGGCTTCACAACCCTTCCTGATCAGTCTCCTTGTAGCAGTAGCTAAGATGACATTATACATAAAATCTATCCTTTCCCCCACAATTGTTATTTTATCATTCTCAGAAGTTTTTAATGTAATCCTCTTCAATCTACAATCCAATATTGCCTGATGACGTGATAACCAGTCCATTCCCAAGATCACTTCAAATTTGTGGAAAAGCAATTCAATCAGGTCTACTGAGAACTCATACCCCTGAATCCTCAGTGGGAAACCTTTGTGCACTCTATTTACCACCACACTGTGGCCTAGTGGGTTAGTGACTAAAATGTCTTGGTCACTTACCTCTATTTGAATTCCCCTTTCCATGGGTAATTTGATGCAGATGTATGAATGTGTGGATCCTAGATCCACCAATACATGCACAGGGATGTCATAAAGAGAGAACATACCCCTAATGACCTCTGGATCATCCTACTCCTTCTGAGCTCTCATGGCATACGCCCTTGCAGGTGCCCTAGCCACTGGCCTCTCAACTGATTCTGCTGCTAGCCTTTGTGATGTACTAGCTGCCTCAGCCTTACCCGGTATTCTACCCCTTGGAGCTACAGGGGCATGCCTATCTGTTGATGCTGGAGTAGCTATAGTAGCCCTCCTTGGACAATCTCTGATCTGATGCTCTGTAGACCCGCACCAAAAGCAACCCCCAGTCACTCACCAACATTCCCCCTTGTGCCACCTTTGGCAGTGTGGACACGCTGAAGAGACTACTGGGGCTGGTCCCCTGAACACTGTCTGTGGAGAGCTGCCCACTGATGGTGTGGACTGGCCTCTCCTTAGTGTTTACTGAGATCTGGGCCTTTGGGACTGGCCCTAACCTTGTGGCTAACTAGTACTCTAGGCAGGAGGATTTGAACTTCTTACCAGGAGCAGAGGATGCACTAGTCTGACCGGGACTTCTCTTCTATTGTCTCTCCCTTCCACTCTACTCATTAATTCTGACTTTTTCTACTTTCAGTGCAGCTTCAACCAATTTTGCAAAATCTAAAATCCCCAAAGCTATTATCATAATCTTAATGTTATCATTCAACCCTTTTTCAAATCTTCTGCACCTCTTAGCCTCTGTAGGGACTATCTCCCTTCCATACCGACTTAATCTATCACACCCTACCCCTCAGCAAGATGTAACATGATCCCGTAGTATATCTAATGAATTACCGTACTTCGTCTACCGGTAACCCATTAAATATACTACAAGGGATTTTAAAACAATTTTCTTACTTTTCGAAGGTGGTGAGCACTTTTGGTAGGAATTAAAAACTTTTACTTGAAGTTTAAAGACTAGTTAAAATTTTTGTATATTTTTATTTTTACGCAAATTTTGGAAAATTTTCGGTAGAATGCCGTCTATATTTGGGAAAAAATAGTTCTTTAAACACCTGTAAAAACACTTTCAATGTTTTCAAAATAACCACAACTCTAATACACTCATTTTCTTATCCTCATTCATCACAATCAATTCAATTCACTTTTCAAACCAAACTCATCATAAAAGAAACTGTCCATAATTTTCAATTTCCAGAAGAAAGTAAATAATACATTCATTAAGGTAATAAAAATTATTGTCACAACTAAATTTGCATTTCCATTACACACCTAAAATAACATTTCAAAAGTTTTATACATCTGCCCAAATAATTTACACACATATATTTACATGCATAATCAAAATCTAATATACAAGGGTATACCTATAATACACCCGAGGCTAGTCTCAAGCAGTCTTCAAGGTGCAGCTGCAGGAATTTCACTCAACTGCTCTATCTCTACTCTCACCTGCGATAGCATACAAAGCTATTGCTGAGTGGTAAACTCAGTGGTGCACAAATATATTTTAAAATGTAATACAATATACATTGACAATAATTATACCAAAAATTTTGGAATCTCAAAATTTAACTAATTTTCAAATGTCAAAATTTTTATTGCCAATAGTAATAGTCACTTGTTAAAATAACCTTGATCAAATTTTCAATTTGTCAAATCACAACTGAACAATAAAAATAATTCCTGCAATTATAAAAATAAACAATTATTTTAACAAAATCATTTATGCACAATCTCATTTAAAATCACAATTTCTTATCAATCAAAACTCATTCTTTATCTCACTAACTATGCAACACTAATCCGAAAGGGCCATCTTTGGGGTGATTCTAACTCCCTATGGTTGAGGAGGTCGAATCAGGATTCTAACTCCCTATGGTCAGGGAGGTCGAATCATCGTGCACAGTACTCAACACACTAATGAAACTTTCGACGGGCCAATAAGAAATACTTAGATCTAACCTCTAATAAGAGGAGGATCTAAGCTGTGCACATACCATGGTATTCAAAACAAAACAAAGCTAACTCCATTGTTTCATCAACAAATGATATAGAGACGGGTAATAACCTAGTCAAGCATCTATAGTGAGATATAAAACCGTATCATGCATTTCTTTATCCTTTTTGTGAGCATAAATCATAACACAATATTAATTCAAGATCAATTCCAATATTCGATAATTTTTTTATGCTCATCACAATCCAAAACAAAATTTTATATTTTATTCATGCAATTTGCCCGTCACAATTCAAAACATAATCCCAACGCAATTTTTCAAACATAATTTATCCAGTCCAAAGCAATATTCAATAATTGTTGAAATAATATTTCACAAAACTAAACTCATGCTTGCTATACCCATTTCAATAATCATTGAAATAAATTCCATAATTGATAAATATAGTGCATAAGGAAAAATAAAATCATTTAATTACGTAAAATATTTAAAATAAATTCAATTAAAAACTAGTTGTGCACAAAGCTCTTTTGTCAACTCAATTTACTCAAACTTTCATTTCTCCTTCGAAGATCCCTTTCCAACTGATACACATAAATTTAAGTGCTTCAGTATCCATTTCTAATACTTAAATTCTAACAATTTCTTCATATATTCTTAATTCTAGCCCAAATATGCTTAAACTCACGTTTTTGGAAATTTTCATTTTGGGATTACTATTCACAATACTATTCAAGTCAATTTGTTGACTTTCTTATGCTTAATAAGTTTATTAGTTCTAATTGCACCCATATACCATATTTTGGATGTCAATTTTGTTGGCATTGATTGCCAATTCAATTTCTAAATCTCCTAAGAGAAATTACAATTTTTAAGTTTTGGTCCCCTATATTCTACTATTCAATTGGTTTGGTTACTGTGAGAATTTGGCTAAGTGTCCTTCATCAAAGTTGTTTCTTATTGTCTTAACATTATTTCAATTTTTGAATCACTCCATTTGGAGTTTTGTAGCCTAAGTTATGGCCATTTGAACATGGCTGGCTAGATTTGGTGTTACCTAAAATTCTGGGCATTTTTTGGATATTGGCACTTTTTGGTGTGTTGATTGTAGGTGTTTTTCAGATAGGGTATGGTCAAAATTTGGGTTTATTTTCTTCATGAAAGTTGTAGGCCTATGTCTCTGCTTTCCATTGGTATAAAATTCAGGTCATTTGGACTTCCTAGACCAAGTTATGGTCATTTAAGTGACTATTATTCATTTAGTCATTTTTGTACAAGGCAGTGTGCCCTAATCCGGATTCGGCCTAATTGTTTTTTAAGTTATGGTCATTTTCTAAGCATGATTCTAGAATAAAAAATGGTCCATTTTGTGTCTAGTTTCATTCCAAATTGACCTCACACCAATTGGGTTGGTAAATTTTTAATTTTAGTCCCTGAAAAGGACCTAGGTCAAGCTGTCTGCATCTGATCACTAACCAATATGAATTGCAATTTGGTTCTATCAATTCACACACACCACAAATGGTCACAATTGACCATTTCTCAAATCAAGTATGGTCATTTGCATCAATTGACCATTTTCTATAATTTTTCTCCCTAACCCTAAGTCAAAAACCCTAATTTTTCCAAGTGTTTCAATTTATGCAATTAACGTATCTAAACATTCTCTACACACTTAATTAGGCTTACATACATAATTAATTGAACTAAAATACTTCAATATCTCCTAATCCCATGGCTGCTGAAAATTCACACTCCCATACATCCATGATTTTCATGGTTCTTTGCATAATTTCATCACATTTAAACTTAAATTCATGAATTTAATAAGAATCTAAGCTTGAAGTTGCACTTACCTCAATTTGTGAATTTCCAAAGCTTCAATCTCTCATATTTCCTTTTCTTTTTTTCACTTTAATCTTCAAATCAAAGCTCAAGGGTAATTTTTCCTTGAGGGAGTTGTGGAATTAATGGGGATTTTAGGGTTGTGAAAGCTTAATATAAGCTTTCATGGTGGAAGAAGAAAATGAGAGAGATGAGAGAAAGAAGAGAGAGAGGCAGCACAATTTTGAGAAGAAGACCAAAATGGTTTTTTTTTTCTTTTAATTTGTCATTTTTATGTCTATTTTCACTTAATTGACTTGGTCAATATTTGTAGGAAAAAGAAAATTATTTATAATGTCATAATAGTGATGTAAGGTGATATAATAAACTTTTTCCTTCTTCTTTTTTTCTTTTGCATTTATTTTTTCATTAGTTCTTCAATTTCATTCTCGATTCTGAAATTTTCTTTTCTTTGATTTTATTGGACAGTTAGGTCAGGAGTCAGCTCTAGGGGTGAATTAACCAAATCGCCCCTCGCTAATTCAATCCGGTTTGCAAGTTATTCGATATTTCTTTTGGATTCCTGACTTAATTATTTTTCTACTTAACAACTCTTTTTCATGATTTTCTCTTTTCTACTGTGTTCGCAATAGTCCTAAGGACCGCAGCATTACATTTTCTGGTTCAGAATTTGGGTTACGATTGACCTCGCTGTCATTTCCCCAGAAGGTCACCCATCGCTCTGACTCCCAGCTCATTTAACTTTTTATGCTTTGTTTTTCTTCTTTATACTTAACTATTTGGTAATTACTAATTATTTGCGTTCAAGGCTTATCTAGTTGTCTTAGATGTGATTCTAATCCCCTTAATTATCCGGACCGACACCGGTCACCGGAACAATAAAATATACCAGGCTATGTAAATAGGAGTGTTACACAATCTGACAAATTCTCTTTCATACTCGACTACTGACAGCTGCCTCTGTCTCACACTAATAAATTCTCTTCTCCTCTCTTCCAGGTACACATTGCTGACATACTTCTTCCTTAACTCTGTGAGGAAGAATTCCCATGTTATTTGATCTGGCTGTACCTCCCTGGATACTGTGTCCCACCACTGATATGCATCATCCTGAAGCAGGGACACAACACCCTCTAGGTTTTGTTCTAGGGTGCAGTGGAGTTGTCTCAGTACTCGTTCTGTTCTATCTAGCCAGTTCTCGGCTGTTGGAGGATCATCTTCTTTCTTTCCCAAGAAATCCACAGCCCCATATTTTCTTATCTTCTCTAAATAGGACTTCTGTGGTGGCGGCGGAGGTTATGGCTGTGGTTGTGGTGGTGGGATAGCCCCCATCATCTGCCTGTAGAATTCAGTCATTTGTTGAAAAAGGGCAAACTGAGGCTATACAGGTGCCTCTAGTACTGGTGGAGCAGGTTCTCCCCTGCCTCCAGTTTCTGCCATGGGCAGAGCATGACTCTCTACCTCTTCCTCAACTGCTCTCTGTGAAGCAGGATCCTTATCCTAACCAAAACAATCAAAGACAAACAGATCTGCATTAGTGTCACCTCAACTCTTACAAATGCAATGCATGGTATGGACTCTATCTAGACTTAGAAACGCTTAAGCCGTGCTCTAATACCACTAAATGTGACACCCCTTACCAATCTATAGTGTAGCCGAGCAAAGCATGCAACACAGTGTGCCGGAGCATCATATCTTATCTTATTCCAATTTACAGTTCTTAATTTGTTGATTAAAAGCCTTTTAAGTGAAACTCATAACATTTATGTCATTTATTGAAATTTTGATTAATTTCAATTTCTGTAAATTTTATGGAAAATCCGGTAGAGTGCTGGCTATAAACTGGAAAAACAGTTCTTCAAAACCTGTTAAAACACTCCCAATATGTTCATCATATTCTCAACTCCTTTAACCATTAACAAAGTCTTAACAATTCTCAACATTTCCAAAACTCAATTTCACGCATATCATAATTTAACTCAATTTCATGGGGAAATACTCAAATTTTACTAATTAACAAAATTTACAAATAATTACAATGACATATAATTACATGAGTTTATAATGTACAAAACAAAAACTAATGTCGATTACAGAATACAAAATACAAAATAGAAAAGAAGCCTAAGGGTCCTACCAAAGATGCACTGTAATGGAGGTGATTCTGAACTCAATGTAGATCTAAATGCTCACCCAGTCTGAGGTCTGCCGGGCTCTCTCTCTATCCGTGTCTCCAGTACCTACGCGTGGCAAACAGTGACGCGGTAAGCAATACAGCTTAGTGGTACCAATATAAAATAAAAATAAACTAAAATAAATAAATAAGCTAAATTTATGATATTGTTTTATGCAGACTGAGTTTTTGGCAATTATTCATAATATTATTAATTCTAGCACTTTTTATATTTATTATTTGGTTATAAATTATGAAGACTTATTTCTAGTTGCCCAAGTAACCTATACTTGTGACTGGACTGGATAAATGGGTAAACTGGCACTGGGGACCTAATGCCTCGGGCCCTCACACCATTGGTCACAAAGTGTCTCCAGGTGTACAACAAAACGGCTAACAAGCCATAACAAGCATCGGGCACAAGGCCAAGTGTATCAAGCATAGAAAAATGGCATAGGCCATAATATCATAAAATGATATAAAATATCACAAATCACGAAATGGCATAAAGCTATATGCAGTATTGCTATCGGAACCCTATTGGCATGCCAACCTATCTAAATCAATCATTCTAGGCATACTAGGGCATGTTTACACATTAGTTATTTATTTCTTTACACTTTATGTTTATTAGTTACTATTCACCTTACTATTCATGCACAAATATTGACTTTTTCATACATAATAGATATGGTAGTTCTAATTACACCAAAATCCCACATTTTGGCACTTTTTGGCATTAATTGTCAACCTCAATTCAAAACTCATTTAGAGTTATTTCAAAATTTCAGATTTCATTACCTAAGTTTACTGTTCCATTGGACTAAGTTACAGTGAGAATTTGGCTAAACTTCTTTCATCAAAGTCGTTTCTTATTTTGTCTAGTTTAATTCCCTTTTTGAATAACTCCATTTGGAGTTTTGTAGCTCAAGTTATGGCATTTTTACCATAACTAACCGGATTGGTCATTGTCCAGATTTTCTAGGCAGGATTTGGTTCTTGCAGTTTTGGTGTCCTGACTTTAGCTAGCAATTTGAATTGGTTAAGTTCAAAATTTGAGATTGTGTTCTTCATGAAAGTTGTTCTAAATTGTCTAAGCTTTCCATTTCCATAAAAATCAGGTCATTTGGACCTTTCTACATCAAGTTATGACCATTTAAATAAATATTGTTCATTTGGTAATTTTCCAGGGCCACCATGTTGGTTGCCCAGATTGAAGAAATTTTTAGGTCAACTTAAGTTGATTTTCTGGGTAAGGTCCCTTCATAAAAAATGTAGCTTAAGGTCTTAAATTTCATCTCCAATTAGCCTTACACCAATTAGAGCAACATAGCTCAGGTTATAACCACATAAACACACTGGACTCCAAGGGTCCAGAATCCCAACAACATGGCAGCATACCAATTCCAATTTCCATGCCACAATTCGTTCTAAATTAGGGTCAATTCACCTCAAATGATCACTAATTGACCATTAGATCACTAATTTACTATCAATTCAACAAAACCCTAATTAGCCCAAAACCACAATTCCCAAAGTTTGATTTATAACAACACACATGGAAATCATTGTCCTAATACATGTACACATATTATAACCATCACTACACCACTTCAATTCCATCAAAATTCATTAAGGCCATCTTCCATTCATGGCTGCCGAAAATTCAAGGGAGCTCAAACAAGCCTATTTTTGTTTAATCTTCACAAATTCTAACTCACTTCAAGGTCCTATTAAAGAATATATAATGAGAATGAAAGAAAATATGGGCACTAACCTCAATTGAAGTTTTTTCCAAGCTTGCAAAATTCTTTCTTTTCTCTTCTTTTTACTGTCTCAAACTTGCTCTAGTTGCAAGGATAAATTTTAATGAAAGGAGTTAGGGGTTTTATGGTAGAAATCAAGTAAATCAAAGCTTGAAAGAAGAAGAGCTATGGAGGAAGAGAGAGAGAGAAGAGTCAGCCAAGGAAGAAGAAGATGATGGAAAATGAATTTTTTTTTTTTTCATCTTTTAATTTCTTTTATCTCCTTTAAGTGAGCTTGTCAAATTTTAATTGGGTGAAAAATTTTAATTGCATCATGCTTACTTAAGCATGATGTCATAATTAAGCATTTACTCTTATTTTTCTTTTTTTTTTCTTTTCTACTCATTTTTAATTAATTTTTCATCAATATTAATTCACATTTTATGTCATATAATTCACTTACTTTATTAGACAAGTTGGTCAAAAATCATCTCTGAAGGTGAAATGATCAAAATGCCCTTCGTTTAGCTTATGAAGCTAAAATTGTTTGTACTGATTGTTTTAATTTTCCTTGTATTTTCTTAGCAATCTATTGTCATTGAAACCTTAATAATTCTTTACTGGAGTCCCAGAAATTATTTCACAGGGTTTTCCCATGGGTATAGAGTCGACAACTATCTTCACAGTCGCTTCCTGTTAAGTCACCCATCGCCGAAGCACCAGCTCATTTAACCTTATTGTATTTTATTACCAAAATTTTTCCTAAATTTTTCTTACCATTATTTGGGTTATTTATGACTCCTCACTCTAGTCTAAATATAGTTCCATGCATTCTGACTGTCCGGACTGATATTAGCCACCGAAATAGTAGAATGTACGGATTAGCTAAAGTGAGGGCGTTACAATATATGGGCAGTGAGGGCGTTACAATATATGGGCCATCCTAGTTTGAATTGAATTTTTCTCTTGGATCAAAAGGAATAAGTCAGGCCTATTTTAAGACCATATTACCTTCTTTGATCTTTCTTGGCCTAACTTTTTTGTTAAAGGCCCAGGCTATCTTTCTCTGATAAGCTTGCATGTGATGCAAGGCCCTCATTTTCTTTTCATAAATTAAGGTCAATTTCTCATATCTTTTCTGAGCCCACACATTTTCTGGAACCTTAGCTTCAAGCATCACTCTTAAGGATTCAACTTTTAGCTCAAAAGGTAGCACCACTTTAGTTCCATGCACTAAAGAGTAGGGCTGAGCAGATTTCGGTTCAAACTGAAAAACTGAATTGAACTAAGTCAATTTGGTTCAGTTTTAAAATTCAATCGGTTCGGTTCAATTTTACATTATAAAAAATTTTGGTTATTTTGATTCGGTTCGATTTTGAAGAGAAAAAAATTTATTAAACTGAACTGAACCGAATAGTAATTTATACGTTCAAATCAAATCAAATCAAATCGAATCGATTTTTGAATTGATTTATTTTTATGGGAAATTTATGAATTATATTTAATTTTATATATATTAATTGTTTAATTTCATTGATTAATGATTATTAGGTTCAAACTAAAGTCAAAATTAGATCAAATAACTTGAAAATCAAGTCTAAATTAAAAAATCAATCAAAAATCAAAACCGATCGGTTTAAACCTAACTGAATCGAAATAGAGTGGTTCGGTTCGATTTGATTTTTCACCCATTTTAGTTTAGTTCGATTTCTAAAATATATAATTTGGTTTTTATAATTCAATTTAGTTCAATTCGGTTTGGTTCGATTCAAACCAAATGCTCACCGCTATTAAAGAGAATGGGGTTGCCTTGTCGATGTTCTTGCAATAGTGTGATAACCCGAAAGAGCATAAGGGAGTTTCTTAGGCCAATCTTTTAATGTTTCGACCATTTTTCACAAAATAGTCTTCATATTCTTATTGGCTACTTCAACTGCTCCATTAGTTTGAGGCCTACACGGTGAAGACTTATGATGCTTGATTTTGAACTCTTCAATTAACTCCAGAAAATCACTTTTAAATTGAGTGCCATTAACTGAGACTATCTCTTGAGGTACTCTAAATTGGCAGATT
Source organism: Hevea brasiliensis (assembly GCF_030052815.1). NCBI lineage: Eukaryota > Viridiplantae > Streptophyta > Magnoliopsida > Malpighiales > Euphorbiaceae > Hevea > Hevea brasiliensis. The sequence goes on from NW_026614654.1 coordinate 74,048, forward strand.
ATATTTTTCCACACAAACTTATTCATCTACTTAGCACCTACTACTCAGTAATATTCATCCTTAACCCATTTAGTAAAGTAATTGATCGCCACAATTATAAATCTATGGCCATTAGAAGCTGTGGGAGAAATCTTCATTGTCTATACCCCAAATCAAAAATAACTATGACAATGTCATATTGTAGAGCTCACTTAGCGGTACATGGTTCAAGTTTCCATAGATCTAAAAAACCTGGCACAATTAGTCTCCATAGTAGACCAGTGATAACCCAACCTTAAAATTTTCCTAGCAAAATTCCTTCCATTCATGTGAGGACCAAACATTCTCACGTGTACTTCTTCTATTATTTGCTCAGCCTATTTTTCTGTCACACACAAGAGCAAGAGACCTTCAAAGAACCTTTTGTAGAGTTGCCTCCCAGCCTAAGTAAATGAAGTGGCTAATTTATAAATTGTAGCTCTATCTTTTTTATTAGCTGATTTTAGGTATTTACTTATTTCCAAGTACCTCCTTATATCTTCATACTATTTTCCTTCATCATCTAGGTCCAAATATGTTACTGCTAATCCTTCATAGCATAGAATTGTGCTTCTTATTAGAATAAATATCTGGTTCAACTTTTAATCACCCCTTTCCCATAGGGATGCCAATATAGGTAGGGAATCGGCCATTTGATTTTGAGCTTGAGGCATGTGCTCATGGTCACTTTGTTAAAAGTAGCTAATAGTTTCTTTACATACTTCAAGTATGGCCTCAATTTTTTGATGTGCCTTGTGAAGGAGAGAATGAAATTGATTAGTTATGAAAGATAAGAAATTCTACTGGAATAAATCGAGGAACAAGAATAAGCAAAATTAAGCAATATAACACCCAAATCAACTTCAATAGAAAAAAAAAAAGAAAAGGATTTCTTTTTGGTATTTTATGATTTAAGATACAACAGTAATAAAAGACAAAAATAAGAGGATAACTATGTAACATAAACTTTGATAACAGTAATCTTGCTATAAAGAATACAATCCCAATGAAGATGCCACAGAAGAAACTCTTGTAATAAGTCAAGACTTCATCACAAATAAATAATGTTTGATAAGAAAGAAGAACCAGCTCTTGCTATTGTGATTAAAATTCAGAATGTTTTGAGTTTATAAGAGTTAGCCTTTATACAGGCTAATTACAAGCACTATAAAGGAAAGATAGCAAGGTTTCTAAATAAGAAGTTTAAATAGTCTTCTAAATAGAAAATAATATTGAATTTAAAAAAAAAAATACTTCCTAAATTTGCCCATATAATGATGCAAGATTTCGAGAAGACCTTATTTCCTTACTTATTTGAAAGATAATTCAATCTCCTTCTAATTTCTTTGATTTGGTCAATTTCAAACAGCAAATAGGGGTCTTTTGCACACATATGGGCTTATTTTCTTCATAATCAGCCCATTATCTTTATTTTAACTTAAGCCCAAATATTTTAGTATGCACCCATCTCACATGCTCCATGGACTTGCCAAGTCCAGCCCAACTTCTTTAATTTTGAATACAAGTAAGCAAAGTAATGAGCTTACTTTTGGACGTGTTTAATGGGCTCTCATTGTCATGTCATTATGTGGCACATCATCTCCCCCTTATTGATTAGAATTCACCCTCAAATCCAATTCTTCCCCATCCTCAAAATCATTTTTCAAGTAAGGATAAAGATACCTCACATTAAAAGTAGTAGAAACATTGTACTCACCAGGCAAATCCACCTTGTAAGCATTGTCATTGATCCTTGCTACCACACGGAATGGACCATTAGCTCTTAGCAACAGCTTGGACTTCCTCTAATTTGGAAATCTCTCTTTCCTCAAATGAAGCCACACTAGATCATTGGGTTCAAACCACACTTGCTTCCTTTTCTTGTTTGCAGTTTTACTGTATTGTTCATTTTTGGCCTCAATGAGTTTTCTAACTTGCTCATGCATAGACTTCACCATCTTTGCCTTCTTTTCCCCATCAACGTTGGCTCTTTCTTGAATAGGAATTAACATAAAATCCATTAGTGTGATTGGATTAAAGCCATAGACTACTTCAAAAGGAGAGTGCTTAGTTGAACTGTGCACACTTCGATTATAGGCAAATTCAACATAGGCCAAGCATTCATCCCAACTCTTCAAATTCTTCTTGATGACAGTTCTTAGCAAAGTAGAGAAAGTTCTATTCACCACCTCTATTTGCCCATCTGTTTGAGGATGACAAGCTGTGCTAAAAAGGAGACGAGTTTCAAGCTTTTTTCACAAAGTCTTCCAAAAATAGCTTAGAAACTTGGCATCACGATCTGAAATAATGCTCTTTGGAATGCCATGCAACCTAACAATTTCCTTAAAGAAAAGATTAGCAACAATAGAAGCATAATTAATTTTATGGCAAGGAACAAAATGAGCCATTTTAAAAAATTGGTCAATAACAACTAACATGAAATCTTACCCCTTTGAGTTCTAGGCAAGTCAAGCACAAAATTTATGCTCACATGTTCCCATAGGTGATTAGGAACTAGAAGAGACATATATAGCCCTTACATCATCTCCTTGCTTTTAGCCTTTTTGCATGCCACACATTACTCTACTACCTTGTGCACATCTTTTATCATACTTGGCCAATAGAAATGCTCCTTTAAAACTTCCAAAGTCTTTTTACTGAAATGGCCAGCAAGACTCCCTCCATGTGCTTCCCTTACCAACAAATCTCTGATAGAATAGTTGGAAATACACAACTTTCCCATTTTAAAGAGATAGCCATCATGTTGGTAAAATCCCTAAAAGGCTTTCTCTTTGTAAGAATCATATATAGAAGAAAAGTCTCTATCTGACTTATATTGTTCAATCACCAATTCAAATCCCAACAGCTTAATATTTAGCAAAGATATTTAGGCATACCTCCTAGATAATGCATCAGCCACAATGTTAAAGTGTCCCTTCTTATACTTGATCACATATGGGTATGATTTAAGAAGCTCCACATTTGGCATGCCACTTGTTCAACTCACTTGGTCCTTTTAAGTGCTTCAAGGACTCATGGTCTGTGTGGATAACAAACTCTTTTGGCTAGAGATAGTGTTGCTAAGTTTCCAAGGCATGAACAAGAGGATAAAACTCTTTGTCATAGGTTGAGTAGTTTAAACTAGTTCCATTCAACTTTTCGCTGAAATAAGCAATGGGATGTCTCTCTTATATTAGAACAGCCTCGATTCTCACTCTAGAAGCATCGCATTCTACCTCAAAGGTCTTCGAAAAATCTGGCAATGCAAGTATTGGAGTAGAGGTAAGTTTTTCTTTGATGAGTTCATGTAACACCCCTATATTAAGTAGCCCATATATTCTACTGTTCCAGTGACTAGTGCCTGTTTGGACAGTTAGGATGTTTAGAATCATGTTTAAATTATCTAGAAAAGTCATAACTAAAAATTAATAGAAATCATATAAGGGTGAAATGGAAATAAGAAAACAAAGCATAATTAGTTAAATGAGTCGAGGTCCCAGCGATGGGTGACCGAAACGGGAAGTGACTGCAAGCTCAGTTGCTACCCTAAATTCGTGTGGGACCCTATAATACCCAAGACCTAGGGATAAGTATGAAGTTAATGGTAATATGAGAACCACAGAAAAGAATAGAGAATTAGCTCAAATAATTGAATTAGAATTCAGGAAGCAATCTAGTGTTGTTAGAAAATTTTGATTAGACCGATAAAGGGCAATATGGTCAATTCACCCTTAGAGGTGACTCTTGGTCTAAATGTCTAATTAAATATAGGAAATTAAAATTGTGAAAAGTAGATTACAAGTGAAGAGATGAGTGAAAGAAAAGGAAAAAGAAATGAAAAATCTAAATTTTAAAAAGCTTTATGACATCATCAATGATGCAAGCATGATGTAATAAAAATTTATAATTTAATTATATTATTTTGAGATAAGTATAACTAGAGATAAATGAAAATTAAAAAGAAAATTTTAGTCTTCTTCTCTACCTCTCTTTCCACCCACTCTCTCTCTTGCTCTCTCTCACACTTCACCATTAACACATAAACTCAAGCTTCCAAAGCTTAATTTTACCTTATAAACCCTAACAAAAACTCATAGAAACCTTCTAATTGATCCTAGAAGAGAAGAATTGAAGGAAGAAATTGAAGAAAGAATTGAGGATTCAAGAACACCATATAAGGTAAGTCTCTCTCTTAGTTAAATTGAGCTATACTTAGGGGAAATGAAGTTTAATGAGTGGAAATTAACATAAGAAAGAAAGAAATCATGCATGTTAGGGAACCCATGATTTTCGGCCAGCTTGAGAGGGTGAGGGAATTGATGAGTTAATTTGAATTGAACATGTTTTGTGATGTTTATGAGGTGTTGGATATGATTAGTAAAGTGAAATTAACATGAATTAGACAATTGCAAAATTAGGGTTCTTGGTGGTTAGGGTTTTGAATAAAATTGGGGATTATTAGAATTGTTAACCAAATTGATGTTTGATGCTTAATTTTGGACAATTGAAGTGCTTGTGAATGTAAATTGATGAATGGAATTGAGAAGGTTTATGGTGTGGTGTTATTGAATTCTAGACAACCTGAACCCTGTCCACTTAGGAGGTTATAAGTTGAATTTTATGATTCTAATTGGTGTGAGGCCAATTAGAGATGAAATTAGGGTTATAATGCTACAATTTTTATCAAGAAACTTTGCCCAAAAAGTGACCACAAGTTGGTCTAAAATTTATTTGAATCTGGAATTGGTACCTTGTTACTGGGCAGAATTGACCAAATAAACAGTACATGTTCAAATGGTCACAACTTTGTGTAGAGAGGTCTAAATGACCTGATTTTTAAACTATTGGAACTCTTGGACATAGTAGAACAACTTTCATGAAGAACACAAATCCAAATTTTGACCATAGCCTAGTCAAATTGCTAACTAAAATTGAAGGAGCGGAAGCATGAAAATTGTTCATTAAAGCATTAAATTTCAAAATTTTTCTTCTAGGGTTACATGCATCATACCACATCTCTTATGTGCTTAATTAATTTCAATGCTCAATTGCATATTAAAACACTTTTAATATGTATTAGGATCTATGTTTGCAATTCAAGATTGTGAATTAACAAATTAATTCATTTAAACCCTAGTTTAAAAGAGGAGTTAGAGCACTAACCTCTTTGATGCACTATGGATGTGATTGGCACCTTTAGGAAGCACCTAGGACCCCAAGTGTTGTCCCTCTAGCTTATTCACACCAAGATCACCAATGGGCAGCCCCCAATTTGCTTCTCAAGCCTTTGCCAACCAATTCTAAATTAGGTTTTTGCCTTTAGAGAGGTAGTATGTATGTATAGAATACTAGAAACAAATTCTAGCAATTTTAATTTAAAGAAATTTGGGCAATTCTCTTTGAATTGATGAGAAAAGAAGAAGAGGAGAGGGAGAATGTTGGTTGTCGCCACCTTTGAGGAGAGGAGTGTTATGTTTTATTTTTCATTCTTTTCCCTCTTATATAATTAGGTCATTAAGTCACTTAAACCCTATGCCACATGTCACTATCACATTGCATCTTATTTTTAATTGACTCAATCACATTAAGCCAAGTGTCAAAGCTAGACTTAATCTTGATTTTGATCATCTTACATGATAGGAAGACAAATGGCAAGCTAATATGGTGCCATGTGTCATCATCTCATAGTGCCACATGTCACCATGTGAAATGACCAAATTACCCTTATGTTGTAATTTTGAGTTCTCAACCCAAAATCATTATTTCTCCTCTTCTAATCAATTTATATCAAATATAAATGAATTAATCTCCATTAATTAATTTCTCACAATTAAATTCATATTTAAACACTTTAAATATAAATTTAACTTATAATATACATCCAATAACCTAGATTTGGTTTCAAGCCATGCTAGGGACTTTGCAATCTTGTTGCAAAAATTAAGTGGGATACAGTGTCTAGTGAAGTGCAGCTAGAAGTAATAACTTGGGACTTCTTCCTCTCAGAATTCAAGAAGAAATATGTGGGTAGTGTATACCTAGAAAGACAAGAAGAGAGTTCATTAACCTGAGGCAGAGACAACTGACAGTGGCAGAGTATGAAAAGGAATTTGTCAGACTAAGCCGCTACGGAAGGGAGATAGTCCCTAATGAGGCCAAAAGGTGTAAGAGATTTGAAGAGGGATTAAATGACAACATAAATATCATTATTACTGCCTTGGAAATCATAGACTTCACCAAGTTAGCGGAAGCTGCAATAAAAGTTGAAAAGGTTAGAATAAGTGAGCAGACTAGAAGGGAGAGACAGGAGAAGAGGGGCCTGGGTCAATCTAGTTCATCTCCTACACCAAGGAAAAAGTTCAAAGGTCCACCTACACAGAGTTTAGGTCAACCACAAGGTTAGGGTTAGTACTAGGGGCCCAGGCCATAGTTCACCCCTAGGAGAGGTCAGTCCACACCATTAGTGGGCAGCTCTCCAGGGACGGGGTTCAGAGGACTAGCCCCAGCATCTTCTTCATGTCCACATTGCCTAAAGTGGCATAAGAGGGAGTGTTGGAGAGTGACTGGTGCCTGCTTAAGGTATGGGTCGATAGAGCATCAGTTGAGGAACTGTCCATGCAGAATTGCTACAGCTGCTCCAACACAAGAAGACAGACCTGCTCCTGCACCACAAAGGGGTAGGAAATCTGGCAAATCTGAGGCAGTGGGACCATCAGAGAGGCCTGCATCTGAGTGAGCAGAGAGGCCTGAGGGCAAAGCACCTACCAGAGCCTATGTCATAAGAGCTCAGGAGGAGTAAGAAGCCCCGGACGTCATCAGGGGTACGTTCTCCCTCTACAATGCATCTGTGCATGCATTGGTGGATCCAGGATCCACTCATTCATACATCTACATCAACCTACCCGTAGAAAGGGGGATACTAGTAGGGGAGAGTGACCAAGACATTTTGGTCACTAATCCATTGGGCCACAGTGTAGTGGTGAACAAAGTGTACAAGAGTTTCCCGTTAAGGATTCAGGGGTATGAATTCTTGGCAGACCTAATTGATTTGCCTCTCCATGAGTTTGATGTGATTTTGGGAATGGACTGGTTGTCACATCATCAGGCAATGGTTGATTGTAAATTGATTAAAAATTTTGGAAGTATTTTTCACAGGTTCCAAAGAACTGTTTTATCCATTTTTAGCCGACACTCTGCCGGATTTTCTATAAAATTTACGGAACCTCAAATAAATTATAATTTCAATAAATAACTTAAATGAATGATATTTCACAAATTATACTTCATAAATATGAAAGAAATAAATTAGGAAGAATAAAAATAGTTGAATTAAGATATGTCACACAGTGTACCGGAACATCTTATTTTAATTCAACTATTTTTATTCTTCCTAATTTATTTCTTTCATAGTTATGAAGTATAATTCGTGAAATATCATTCATTTAAGTCATTTATTGAAATTATAATTTATTTAAGGTTTCGCAAATTTTATAAAAAATCTGGTAGAGTGCCGGCTAAAAATGGATAAAACAGTTCTTCGCAACCTGTGAAAAACACTTCCAAAATTTTCAATCAATCCCAAACTCCATTTCATCAACAAAATCCCAATATTGCTCATATATACTCCTATGCTCATTTATTCATTTCATATGAAATTCATATAAAAGTCATAAATAAATATTCACTTATAAACTCAATTTTCATAATTTACATCAATACTAAAATACATTACATAAGTCTTAATTACACATGAGAAAATAAAAGTTAATTACAAAATACCAAAATAAAATCTAGTGTCCTACCAATGCACCGATGACAGTGAGGTGACATGGACACTATGTAGAGCTGCAGAAGATCTCACCCAGTCTGTGGTCTACTGGGCTCTCGGTCAGTCTCTCTAGAGCCTACGCATGGCAAAAAGTAACGAGCTAAGCAATAATACTTAGTGGTGCCAATAATAGAATAAAAAGAAATAATAGAAAATAAATATGCAGTGCATGTTCTGATGTCTTATGCAGACAATTTTGCGATAATTATTTGTAGTCTTATTTATTATGCACTTATTATATTCATAATTTCATTAAATTTATCCACTTTCATTTTTGGTTACCCAAGTAACTTATACTGGACGACTGGACTAGATAAACGGGTAAACTAACACTGGGTATCAAGTACCTTAGGCCATCACACCATTGATTACATATGTGTCTCCCAGTGTGCAACAGAATAGCTAATAAGCTGTGATAACATTAGGCACAAGGCCAAGTATCAACACAATGTTAGAATGGCTAAAAGCCATAAAATCACAGAATGGCATAATGCCATTTGCAGTACTGCTAACTGAACCCTATTGGCATGCCAACCTATCCAAACCAATCTTGCTAGGTGTACTAGGGTATGTTACACTTTTAAATTGTACAATTCTTAAAATTTAATTTTAGGTATTACTATTCATTTCATTAGTCAACTAAAATGTTGACTTTTGCATAGACAATAGGTACATTGGTTCTAATACTCCCAACATACCACATTTTGCATTCTAAAATTGTTGGTATTTGTTGCCAATACCATTTCTAAGCTTAGTGTTAGTTATTCAAAATTTTCAGATTTTAAGCCTCATATTTACTGTTTCATTGGTCATTTATACAGTAGGAATTTGGCAAATTGGCTTCATGAAAGTTGTTCCTTATTTTGTCTAGTTACATTTCCTTTTTTGAATCACTCTACTTGGAGTTTTGTAGCTCAAGTTATGGCCTAAACACTATAACTGGCCGGATTGGACAAAATCCAAAATTCGGGGCAAAACTGGTTCTACTAGATTTGGTAACCTAAGTTTGGTTAGCAATTTGACTAGGTTATGGTTAGAATTTGGATTTTTGTTCTTCATGAAGTTGTAGGTCTATGTCTCAGCTTTCTGCTGGTAAAATTTTAGGTCAATTGGACCTTTCTACACTGAGTTATGACTAAATGAATAAATACTGTTCATTTGGTCATTTTGCCCAGGCAAAATGCAGGTTACCTGGATTAGGGCAATTTTTAGGTCAACTTGGTTTGGTTTTCTGGGCAAGATTTCTATACCAAAGTTGTGCCATTATGTGTCTAGTTTCATGTCCAAATGGCCTTGCACCAATTGAACCTCTACAATTCCATTTATAACTGCCCAAACTTGCTAGACTCATGCTCAGTCCTGCAGATCAGCCAAGGTAGCTCACCCATACACAAATGCCAAGCCTCAACTCACTTCATTTCCTCATTATACACATTCAAATGGTCACTAATTGACCAATACAAGGTTAATGAACCATTATATGAGCAAACCCTAATATTGTTAAGTGTCCATATTTTTTCCATGTTCATACATACCTAATCCTTGCATTTCACCTACACAACTAAGTTCAATCATGCATTTAGCACTAAGGGCTGCTCTTCAACACTTTGCTATCAAGCAAAATCACCAACCCTAACTAACCCTAGCTGGCTAAACTTGTAGGGTGTGAACACACAATGGTTTATTCCATTTTATTACATTTCCTACACATATCATGCCATTAAAAATGACTTAAACTAAAAAGAGCAAGAGATTGGTCACTTACCACAAGTGAGCAGAATTTTATCCCTTACAACTTCAATTTTCTTGGCTTTTCTTGGCAGCCAAACACCTTGCCAAATTGTATGGACAAATTTTGTTGAAGTGGACTTAGGGTTTCAAGTGAGATATGGGTGGGTTATAAAGCTTAGATAAGCTTTAATGGTGGGAAGGGTTAGGGAAGAGGAAACGGCACAAAGAGGTAGGAGAAGCTGATGGTTTTTTTTCTAATTTTTCTTTCCTTTTTATCTTCTTTTATTACTTAATTTAGTGGCTTTTAATTTTGATTGGTGGAGATAGGGGTGATGACATCATGTGATGTCAAAATTCAATTTTTCTTCATTTTTTCGTTCTTTTCTTTTCTACTCATTTTCAATTTAATTTTTAGCAATATTTATTCACATTTTATGTCATGATAATTATTTACTTAACTGGACAAGTCGGCCAAAAATCACCTCTGAAGGCGAAATGACCAAAATGACCAAAATGCCCTCCGTTTGGCTTAACAGACTAAAATTTTCTGTACCGATTGAAAATTTTTTCTAAGCATTTTATCCAAATAATAAATACCATCATGCATATAACCCAAGCCAACATATTTATTTTCAAAATAAATATTGCAAACATCATTTGTGAACTGAAATTCATAACCATTTCTAGTCAAACTAGATATAGAAATGATATTCTTAAAAGCATCAGGTACATACAAAATATTATTCAAACACAAAATATGTCCACACATGTAAAAAGATTTAGTTCCTATGGCTAAAGCTTCAATAGTTGAGCCATCGCCAATCCAGAGTCTAACATTTTGAGCATGCAAGCTACTACTGTTTGCTACTTCCTGCACATCATAAGAAATGTGAAAACTGGCACCAGTATCTAAAACCCAAGCTGTAGATGAACTATGAGTATCATCAGCATCTAAATAATAAGATATAGACATACCTTCTGAAGGTGTATCCTTCTTGTCCTTCAAAGAAGTAAGATACTTTGGACAGTTCCTTTTCTAGTGTCCATCCTTTTGGCAGTGGAAGCACTTTCCTTTGCCTCCATCAGCTTTGGTCTTCCCTTTCTGTTTGGCTATCTTCTTCGAAGGTCTTAGAACTTGAGGTTTCCTTTTCTTATTGCCCTTCTTCTTATTGCCCTTCTTCTTATTAGACTTTCTAGCAGAAGAAGATGTAATCAAAGCTACCTTTTTTCCTTTATTACCCAGCATATTCTTTTGGGAAATAATAAGCATGTTAAGTAAATCAGCCAAGGTGTATTCCTACTTAATCATATGGAAATTTGTCACAAAATTCCCAATTGACTCAGGTAGGGACTAAAGGATCAAATTTATCTGCAGTTGGAAATCCATATGAAAGTCAAGATGTTCTAGCTGCTTAATAAGCCGAATCATCTTGTGGACATGATCTCCTACATTCTGTCCTTCAGACATCCTCGTGCAGAATAGCTATCTAGATATCTCATACTTAGCATTCTTGCTCTATTCACCATACAGCTCTTGCAAGTGAAGAAGGATCTCACTTACACTCTGCATGTTCTCATGCTGTTTCTGTAACTCATTACTCATAGAAGCAAGCATGTAACATTTGGCTCTCATATCATGCTCCTTCCACTTGTCCAAAGTATCATGTTCCTCTTGAGTGGTCTCTAGAGGTAAGGGACTAGGAACCTTTGAGTCTAGAACATATCCAATATGTTCTAGGTTCAAGACAAATTTTAAATTTCTTATCTAATATGAAAGATTAGGTCCTATCAACCTATTGTGATCAAGTATGCTCGCAAGTATATTGGATGGTGGTGGTTGTTGTGTGCTCATTATTATCAAAAGAATAACTACAAAAAATAACTAGATTAATTAGTAAATGTATTAAGTAATTAACCAAAATGATTATGGTCTTTTAATCAAATTGGTCCTCCCACTAACTTGGCGAATCCTATACTTCCAAAGTAGGAAACAAAAATCCTAGTTGGATGGATTTATAGTGGATGATTGAATTCTTATAGTCTTATTGATCATCCTCTGGCACATCCATTATTAGAATCACAATAAACTATAAGTGAGCAACTCCTTGCCCATCACATCTAATGTGAGGTTCAATCAATTATCTAGCCCCTAATGCTCAAAATCTCAAGCGCATCTATTATTGATTTATCTTGCATTAGTTAAGTTGATCCCATTATGTAACACCCCTAAGTTCGGTAGTGCGTTCTACTGCTCCGGTGACCAGTGTTGTCCGGACAGCTAGGATGCCTAGAACCGTACTTCAATATGAGTGAGGAGACATAAAATAATGAAATACAAGAAAAGAAAAACAAAGGAAAAATCATAGCAAAGAAATGTAACCGAGTAAGTGAGCCGGGAAACCTAGCGATGGGTGACCGCACCGGGAGGTCACGGCGTGGACCGTTGACTAGCCCTGGACTGCGGGGAACCCTGGAAAATATTTTTAGGACTTAAATAGAACCTTATTGAAGTATAAATCTCATTAGAAAGATTAAAGAAAAATTAAATAATTAGTACAAAGAAAAGTGAGAAATCGAAAAAACAGACAAAATACGGTTTTACCGAAAAATCGGGAACGTAACCCGAACAGGGGCATTATGGTCATTTGACATCCCAAAGTGTCTTTTGACCTAAATTTCCATTAAAAATAAATAATATTACACTTAGAAAATGAAATGAAAAATTAAATTGGTGGTACCTAAAGTAAATAGTGAGAATTAAGGGTTTAATGTGGGATTAAGTGAAAGTAACTTATAATATGAATTAATTAGAGTAAGTGGACCACTAAGGGAATAAAATAAACACATTATGGGGCTGATGTAAGTCCACTATGTCCAGCAGCCACTTCATCTTCTTCATTTACCATCCAAGCCGTGAATGAAGGGAGAGAAAACTCCATGGACATTTTCATGCAAGCTTGATCCTCCTTCCATTTCAACTCCAAACACTTGAGTTCCTTCATTAAACTTTGTCTACACATCACAAGGAAGATATTGACACCCAATTTGAGAAGTTTGGTGAAGGTTTAGCAAGTTACAAATAAAGGTAAGTTTGCATTTTTGAGAAATCCTTTGTTAAAGTTTTTATGCATGTTATGGGTATTGGTTTGGTGAAGGAAAATTTTGAGTTTGAAGGGTTATTGTTGTTGCCATTTTGGACAGCCATGGGTCACGTTTTTGATGAGGTATTTGTGTATATAATTGATGAGAAATAATGTTAATCATGGTGATTTAGTAACCTAGTGATTTAATGCATGTATATATGGTGAATGAAGCACTTACATGGTAATTGGCATATGTTATTGAAATTTGATTTAGATCAATTAATTCTTGCAGCTTGTTTACACTAGAATAATGGTGTATATTGAAGGAGTGTGGGCAGCATATTGACCTAGAAGGATTGATGATATGTATGTCAATTTACATTGTAAAGTGTATGTAAAGTTTGTAATGTTTAGGTGTGTTTGTAATGGTACTTAGAAATTGTAATTGTGAATGATATTTGGTGTGTTGAGGGTGATTGGAATCTGCCCAAAATAATGCTAATGTTATGTAGAAAATGTTGTTGGTAATGTGCCAAAACAGTTTGGTAGGGTATGGAAGTAAACCTTGCAAAGGTAAGTGTGTGTTTGAAGTTGGGGTGTGAAATGCATATTGAGGGCAGTGAATATTTTAGCCTATAACCTTGAATGTGTAACCTCAATTGGTATGAGACCAATTTGGGGTGAAACTAGGCACAAAATGTGCCAACTTTCATTGAGAAACCATGCCAAAATTCTGCTTGCAAGGTGACCTAAAAATTTGACCAATTCGGATTAGGTGCAATTAGGACCTGAAAAATGACCAATTGGGCAGCAGTGAGTATTTAGGCCATAACTCACTCAAACCAGGTCCAATTGACCTGAAATTTTAACCATGAATAGTTAAGACCCATACCTACAAGTCTTATGAAGACACCAAAACCCAGAAATGACCATAATCAAGTCAAACAACTTGCACAAGTTCGGGTCCAAAAACTGGCCGAACCAGAATTGACCAATTTGACCTAAAATTGACCTAAAATGGTACCACTTGACCAGCAATAGTGTAATGACCATAACTTGGTCTACTTAACTCGGATTGACCTGAAATTTTGCACCGCATGCAATAAGACCTAGATCTACAAGTTTGTAGTTTCGACCGAGACCCGAAAACCGAGGGAACTAGATCGTCCGGTTAGGTCAAACCAGTGTCCCGGAATCCAGCAATTTGCATTAAAATGCACTAAGCGAGGAAATGACTTTGGTAAAACATACCAAACCTAAAACCCTATCGAGTGTGACATATTAACGACACTAAAACCTAATTTACCTAAAACGCAACGAGGGTCGGTTTATTAGGTGATTAAGTGAATAATTGAGTTCAGTGCATTATTTACCAAACCCCATCGATAGAGACAGTTTAATTTGGTATCAAACACTTCAAATTGTGTTTCTCGATTAACAAGGACTCAAAGAAAAGGGAAAGAAATACTGAGTCAAGACCAGGAGACAAACATCAGAGGTTTGTGCACAACAACTGTTTCTTTTGAATTATTTTCAATGGAAATAAATATTGACTATTTGTATATCATTGTTTTAAATTGTGGAAATGTGTTTGATGGACACTTATTGATTGAAAAATATTGTGAATGGTTTGAAACTGTGAAAAACTATTTGAACGACATTGATGGATACTTATTGATTGAAAAGCACTGTAAATGGTTTGAAACCACAGCTATCATGTATATTGATTGTATTCCTCTCTAGCTTGTCTAGTGGGATGAATTGAATTCCCTCTCTGGCTGAAGTGTTGAGGTGTGTGCCTGTTGAGGACGAATAGAATGAGTACTCATATTTTTGCTAGCTAGCCATGTTATTCCTCATTAGTCATCGACTTTTGGGATGAATTGAATACCTCATTAGCCATCGGCTTTTGGGATGAATTGAATTATGGATCATGATTAAGCTGTGTGATTTACTGATGTGTATTGTGAGATTGTGAAATGGATTTTAAACTCTCATTGACATATACTGTCTTTTGAATTCAAACCTGATCTGACTTATGGAAAATTATTGTGATATTGAGAAATGGAGTTTAAATTCTTGTTGACAATTATTGTCTTGAATTTAATTATGATTTTAAGTATCCACTATTTACATGACTTATGAATTGTGATTTAAATTGGATTTGGTTAATGTTGTGCACCATCGAGACATTGTCTCAAATGATAGCTTTTATTGTCGCCGCAGTAGAGAGATAGACAGTATCAGACTAGGCCGCATATACATCCAAATGAGGATTACTCGGTATATTGAGTATACCGCTTTTGCTTTTATATCAGAATGTATGACATCGTATGTACATATTGTATTTGGTTTTGAGCTTGTAAATTAAATTGTACTTGAAGTTGTAAATTAATTATGAGTGTTTTGGATTGTAAAAGTTGTATTATATTTCCTTATCTCACTTTGAAAAATTTCTATGGAATTGAGTTGATGAATTGTTGTGTTGAGAAATGTATTGAAGTTGAGATTTGGAAAATTATAGAAGTGCTTTTACAGTTTTCAAGAACTGCTTTATCCAAAATACAGAGGGCACTCGCCAAAAATTTTACAGAAATTCTAAATAAATCAAATGAGTTAGTTATTTCACTTGATTCACCAAAGTCTTTAACACTGTAAATAGTGCTCACCATCAGAAAAGAAGTAAGAAAAGTTTTTTTAAAATCCCTTGTAGTGTATTTAATGGGTTATCGTGAGACGGAGTTGGTAATTCATTAGGTATACTACGGATCATGTTATGCCTTACAGAGGGGTAGGGTGTGACATGTTTTAGTGGTATCGAGCAAAGTTTTTAAATTCCGCTTTCACCGTTATTTGAATGTTCTTTTTGCATAGTACAACCGCTCAATATCATTGTTTGATACATACAAGACATTACTGATAAATATGCACTAACGAGTGAATATTCTTGTGTTATTGTTCAGAAAGCTAAGATCCTCGCATTGAATATGGAAGTGGGTGATCGCTCAATGATCGCCTATTGAGGTCGAGGTGCAATGGGATGCCCTGTGCCTACAAAATGTTAGTGGTTCAAGAAAGACCACCAGCCTCGCAGTTCAGCTTTCGCTCAGCTCAGATGGTCGCAATATTCCAACAAATGGTCGGTAATGCACCTACTCAAGTCCCAATTCGGACACAGTGGTACAACCACGATCTCCTACGAGACAAGATGATAAATTGATGAAGTATGGGGCTACAGAGTTCAAGGACAGAGATCCTCTAGAAGTGAGCAAAGGGTTAGAGAGGATGGATAGGGTGTTCAAGAAACTTCATTGTACAAAGGAGCTCAGACTTGAATACTCAGTATCCTTACTACAGGAGATGCTTATGATCGTGGAAAACCATTCCCACACCGTAGAACTGCAGGTCGACTGAATGACTTCCTCGTGAATTGCATAAATACATCCTCGATGCCTATGTAGACCGTAAACTGCAAGAATTCTTAAGTTTGAAACAGAGGCGATCGGTGTCGAGTATGAAAGAGAATTTTCCCGCCTTAGCCATTATGCGGTGAGTCTACTCTCTACCAAATAGGAGAGATGCAAGAGGTTTGAACCGGCTTGAAGCCCAGACGTAGTACAAGTGCTCGGTTTCAAACACACTAACTTCTCTCGAACTTGTTTCTCAAGCCCTAGAGTTGGAAAGAGTTGAGTTTGAGATCGCTCCCGAGAAGAAGAGGTCGAGAAGACAGAGAAAGAGGAAAATCAAGAGATCGAGTTCCAGTGGTCATACTGGAAAGAGGAAGAACTATGGGGACATGGCAGAGGCGGCAAGAAATCGTAGGGGAAGACATTCAGACAGACCTCCCTATCTGGTCAGCAGAGTACCAGAAGTTCCTACCCTCCCCGCCAATGTGAAACTTGTGGAAAGAATCATGGTGGAATCTGTTATAAGGCTATTGGAGCCTGTTATAACTGTGGAGGCACCGGACACTTTGCCAAGGATCGCACCAAGAGTCGCAGAGTTAGACCACCTCCTACTACCGCAGAGGGTCGTGAGCCTCACCGTAAGCTCACAACCACCTAACAGAGGTAGAGGCAGGGGTAGAGGTAACCCAACAGTGCACCAAGGCACAGAAAAACAAATGTAACAAGACAAAGGTTTCAGAGTCTATGCCATGAGACAGAGAGAAGAGGCAGAGACATATGATGTTGTGGCTGGTACCTTCTCAACTTTTAACCAAAATGTGTTTGTGTTATTTGATCCGGGCTCTACCCATTCTTATGTGAGTGCTAGCATCGTTGATTGCATTGCTGTTCCATGTACAAAAATGGACTTTGAGGTGCTAGTAACAAGTCCGCTAGGACAGGAGGTCAGGGTTAATAGAATGTATAAAGATTGTCCTTTGGTGATCCAAGGACACACTTTCCTGTCTGATCTCATTGAAATGCCCTTCAGAGATTATGATATCATCTTGGGCATGGATTGGTTAGCTAGGCATCATGCCATGATTGATCAGAGGTCAAGATACCACTTTTGGTCTCCTCAAGATGCTGATGTGATGATACATGGGGAGAGGCGCTATTGCCATCCAACATCATTTCTACGCACTAGCGTAAAAATGATCGAAAAGGGTGTGAAGCATACTTGGCACATGTGGTAGACACCCAAGTGGGGAGTCCAGATTGAAGGACATCCCTACAAGACATGACTTTCGGATGTGTTTCCGATGAATTGCCGTGATTACCTCCGGAAAGAGAAGTGCGCTTGAAATTAATGTTCTCGGTGTGGATCCAATCTCCATAACGCCATACGTAATGGCACCAGCAGAGTTGAAGGAGTTGAAGATACGATTACAAGAATTACTTGAAAAGGGCTTCATCCGCCCTAGTGTGTCACCTTGGGAGCACCGGTGTTGTTTGTTAAGAAGAAGGATGGTACTCCGCTATGCATGTATAGACTACGAGCTTGAATAGGGTGACAATAAAGAACAGATATCCATTGCCTCGCATTGATGATCCGCTCGATCGATTGAAGGGTGCAGAAGATTCTCCAAAATTGATTTGCGATCCGTTATCATCGATTGAAGGTGCAAGAGCGAGTATTCCAAAAGCGCTTCGTAACTCGGTATGGCCACTATGAGTTTCTAGTAATGCCATTCGGGTTGACAAATGCTCCACCGCTTTTATGGATCCGATGAACACTATCTTCGCACCATATCTTGATCAATTTGTGGTGGTGTTTATTGATGACATTTTGATATACTCGAGGAGTGCAGAGGAGCATGATAGACATCTGCGGATTGTCGCAGACTTTAAGGGAGAAACAGACGCCAAATTGTCGAAATGTGAATTTTGGTCAAGGAAATCTCCTTTGGGACATGTTGTGTCACCAAGGGATCAAGGTAGATTCCACAAGGTAGAAGCTATCCTTAATTGGAAACCGCCAGAACATCACGTAAATTCGCAGCTGGTTTAGCTGGATATTACCGTCGGTTTGTGAAGGGATTCTCTATGTTATCTTCTCCATCGACTAAGCCGCTCGAAAGATGTAAAATTTCAAAGGACCGATAAATGTCGCAGAGTTTTGATGAGTTGAAGAGGTGCTTAATCAAGCTCCAGCTTCTCACTTTACCTACTCCGGTAAAGAATACACAGCTTTATAGTGATGCTTCTCACAATGGGTTAGGCTGCATCGATGCAAGATCGAATGTCATTGCTTATGCATCACTCCAAATTGAAACCGCATGAGAGGAACTACCCAACACATGATCTGGAGTTAGCAACTATTGTTTTTGCTCTAAAGATCCGAGACACTATCTGTATGGAGAGAAATGCTACATCTTCACAGCATCACAAGAGCTTGAAGTACTTAGGTACCTGAAGGAATTGAATTTGAGGCAGAGGAGATGGCTAGAACTCATTAAAGATTATGATTGCTTAATAGACTATCAGCCAGGAAAAGCAAATGTGGTGGCTGACGCCTTAAGTCGCAAGACTATGGCAAGTCTCAAAGTTTCTCCTTTGTCCATGGTATATGAATTGAAAGCACAAAGATGCCGCTTTAGAGGTTGATGATGAGGGATGCAGCGGTAGTTGCATGGCATGTACAACCGGTGTTGATTGATCGATCGTAATGGTCGCAGAGTGATGAAAAATATCGGTTAATGAAAGAAGTTCAAAGAGGCAAGAAACCTGAATTCTCTGCGAGAGAGGATGGTTTATTGCTACATCAGGGCAGAGTGTGCATTCCTAGTGATGTGGAATTGAGACAGGTCATTATGAAGGAAGCACATGAGTCTCCATTTGCTATGCACCCTGGTGGAACTAAAATGTACAGAGGGCTGAAAGAGCACATCGTGGATGGGCATGAAAAGAGATATAGCCGAATTCGTTTCCAAATGCCTAACTTGTCGCAAGTAAAGGCGTAACATCAAGTTCCAAATGGTTTGTTACATCCTTTGTCAAGCATCAGAGTGGAAATGGGAACGGATAACTATGGATTTTGTTACAGACTTCCAAGGACACAGAGTAGTCATGATGCAAGATGGGTTATAGTTGATGATTGACCAAGTCCGCTCACTTTTGCCGATTCGGATGGACTATAGCCTGGAAAGATTGGCCAGATTGTACATATATGAGATTGTAAAATTGCATGGAGTGCCAGTATCAATTGTGTCTGATAGAGATCCTAGGTTCACTTCTAGATTCTGGGGTAGTCTTCAGAGAGCCCTAGGAACTAGATTGAACTTCAAAGACAAGATTCCACCCATGCATGCATGGCCACCGAGAGGGTTATTCAGATATTGGAGGATATGCTACGAGCTTGTGTGATTGAATTTGAAGGTAGTTGGGATACACACTTGCCTTTGATTGAGTTTGCTTATAACAATAGCTACCAATCAAGCATAGGGATGCCTCCATATGAAGCTTTGTATGGCAGAAAGTGTAGAACTCCCTTATGTTGGGATGAAGTAGGTGAGAGGAAGATGATTGGACCAGAAATTGTCCACAGACAGAGGAAAAGATCGATTGATCGAGATAGACTCAAGGTCGCATCGCACCGCTAAGTCCTATGTTGATATGAAGAGAAGAGATATTGAGTATGCAGTGGGTGATAAGGTATTCCTCAAAGTTTCTCCTTGGAAGAGGATTATGAGATTTGGCAGAAAGGGGAAACTAAGTCCTCGTTTCATCGGACCATATGAAGTTCTGGAAAGAGTGGGTCCTTTAGCATACCGGTTGGCATTACCTCCAGAGCTAGCAAGGATACACAGTGTCTTCCATGTGTCCATGTTAAGGAGGTACAGGTCAGACCTATCTCATGTACTAACAGTTGAAGAGATTGAAGTAAATCCAGACCTTTCATATGAGGAAGAACCCATAAAAATTCTGGCATATGAGGTGAAGCGGTGAGGAACAAACAGATACACTGGTTAAAGTCTTTGTTGAACCATCATTCAGGCCAGGAAGCTACTTGGGAACGTGAAGAGGATATGAGGAGACAACACCCACAGCTATTCAGAGACTAATGCCAGGTAAAAATTTCGAGACGAAATTTATTTAAGGGGGGGAGAATTGTAACACCCCTAAGTTCGGTAGTGCGTTCTCATCGCTCGGTGACCAGTGTTGTCCTGGAGCTAGGATGCCTAGAACCGCATTTCAATATGAGTGAGGAGACATAAAATAATGAAATACAAGAAAAGAAAACAAAGGAAAAATCATAGCAAAGAAATGTAACCGAGTAAGTGAGCTGAAACCTAGCGATGGGTGATCAGACCGGAGGTCACAAGGTGGACCGTTGACTAGCTCGGATCATGGAACCCTGGAAAATATTTTTAGGACTTAAATAGAACCTTATTGAAGTATAAATCTCATTAGAAAGATTAAAGAAAAATTAAATAATTAGTACAAAGAAAAGTGAGAAATCGAAAAAAACAGACAAAATACGGTTTACTAAAAATCGAACGAATCCGAACAGGGCATTATGGTCATTTGACATCCCAAAGTGTCTTTTGACCTAAATTTCCATTAAAAATAAATAATATTACACTTAGAAAATGAAATGAAAAATTAAATTGGTGGTACCTAAAGTAAATAGTGAGAATTAAGGGTTTAATGTGGGATTAAGTGAAAGTAACTTATAATATGAATTAATTAGAGTAAGTGGACCACTAAGGGAATAAAATAAACACATTATGGGGCTGATGTAAGTCCACTATGTCCAGCAGCCACTTCATCTTCTTCATTTACCATCCAAGCCGTGAATGAAGGGAGAGAAAACTCCATGGACATTTTCATGCAAGCTTGATCCCTCCTTCCATTTCAACTCCAAACACTTGAGTTCCTTTATTAAACTTTGTCTACACATCACAAGGAAGATATTGACACCCAATTTGAGAAGTTTGGTGAAGGTTTAGCAAGTTACAAATAAAGGTAAGTTTGCATTTTTGAGAAATCCTTTGTTAAAGTTTTTATGCATGTTATGGGTATTGGTTTGGTGAAGGAAAATTTTGAGTTTGAAGGGTTATTGTTGTTGCCATTTTGGACAGCCATGGGTCACGTTTTTGATGAGGTATTTGTGTATATAATTGATGAGAAATAATGTTAATCATGGTGATTTAGTAACCTAGTGATTTAATGCATGTATATATGGTGAATGATGCACTTTGATGGGAATTGGCATATGGTACGGCAATGTGATGTTGATGAATGAATTGTGGCAGCTTGTGGACACTTGAATAATGGTGTATATTGAAGGAGTGTGGGCAGCATATTGACCTAGAAGGATTGATGATATGTATGTCAATTTACATTGTAAAGTGTATGTAAAGTTTGTAATGTTTAGGTGTGTTTGTAATGGTACTTAGAAATTGTAATTGTGAATGATATTTGGTGTGTTGAGGGTGATTGGAATCTGCCCAAAATAATGCTAATGTTATGTAGAAAATGTTGTTGGTAATGTGCCAAAACAGTTTGGTAGGGTATGGAAGTAAACCTTGCAAAGGTAAGTGTGTGTTTGAAGTTGGGGTGTGAAATGCATATTGAGGGCAGTGAATATTTTAGCCTATAACCTTGAATGTGTAACCTCAATTGGTATGAGACCAATTTGGGTTGAAACTAGGCACAAAATGTGCCAACTTTCATTGAGAAACCATGCCAAAATTCTGCTTGCAAGGTGACCTAAAAATTTGACCAATTCGGATTAGGTGCAATTAGGACCTGAAAAATGACCAATTGGGCAGCAGTGAGTATTTAGGCCATAACTCACTCAAACCAGGTCCAATTGACCTGAAATTTTAACCATGAATAGTTAAGACCCATACCTACAAGTCTTATGAAGACACCAAAACCCAGAAATGACCATAAGCAAGTCAAACAACTTGCACAATTTCGGGTCCAAAAACTGGCCGAACCAGAATTGACCAATTTGACCTAAAATTGACCTAAAATGGTACCACTTGACCAGCAATAGTGTAATGACCATAACTTGGTCTACTTAACTCGGATTGACCTGAAATTTTGCACCGCATGCAATAAGACCTAGATCTACAAGTTTGTAGTTTCGACCGAGACCGAAAACCGAGGGAACTAGATCGTCCGGTTAGGTCAAACCAGTGTCCCTATCCAAAGAATTTGCATTAAAATGCACTAAGCGAGGAAATGACTTTGGTAAAACATACCAAACCTAAAACCCTATCGAGTGTGACATATTAACGACACTAAAACCTAATTTACCTAAAACGCAACGAGGGTCGGTTTATTAGGTGATTAAGTGAATAATTGAGTTCAGTGCATTATTTACCAAACCCCATCGATAGAGACAGTTTAATTTGGCATCAAACACTTCAAATTGTGTTTCTCGGCTAACAAGGACTCAAAGAAAAGGGAAAGAAATACTGAGTCAAGACCAGGAGACAAACATCAGAGGTTTGTGCACAACAACTGTTTCTTTTGAATTATTTTCAATGGAAATAAATATTGACTATTTGTATATCATTGTTTTAAATTGTGGAAATGTGTTTGATGGACACTTATTGATTGAAAAATATTGTGAATGGTTTGAAACTGTGAAAAACTATTTGAACGACATTGATGGATACTTATTGATTGAAAAGCACTGTAAATGGTTTGAAACCACAATATCATATATATTGATTGTATTCCTCTCTAGCTTGTCTAGTGGGATGAATTGAATTCCCTCTCCGTCAAGTGTTGAGGTGTGTGCTGTTGAGGACGAATAGAATGAGTACTCATATTTTTGCTAGCTAGCCATGTTATTCCTCATTAGTCATCGACTTTTGGGATGAATTGAATACCTCATTAGCCATCGGCTTTTGGGATGAATTGAATTATGGATCATGATTAAGCTGTGTGTGATTTACTGATGTGTATTGTGAGATTGTGAAATGGATTTTAAACTCTCATTGACATATACTGTCTTTTGAATTCAAACCTGATCTGACTTATGGAAAATTATTGTGATATTGAGAAATGGAGTTTAAATTCTTGTTGACAATTATTGTCTTGAATTTAATTATGATTTTAAGTATCCACTATTTACATGACTTATGAATTGTGATTTAAATTGGATTTGGTTAATGTTGTGCACCATCGAGACATTGTCTCAAATGATAGCTTTTATTGGTCGCAGTAGAGAGATAGACAGTAAGCAGACTAGGCCGCATATACATCCAAATGAGGGATTACCTGGTATATTGAGTATACCGCTTTTGCTTTTTGTAATCAGAATGTATGACATCGTATGTACATATTGTATTTTTTTTTGAGCATTTGTAACTTAAATTGTACTTGAAGTTGTAAATTAATTATGAGTGTTTTGGATTGTAAAAGTTGTATTATATTTTCTTATCTCAGACTTTGAAAAATTTCTATGGAATTGAGTTGATGAATTGTTGTGTTGAGAAATGTATTGAAGTTGAGATTTGGAAAATTATAGAAGTGCTTTTACAGGTTTTCTGAAGAACTGTTTTATCCAAAATACAGAGGGCACTCTGCCAAAAATTTTACAGAAATTCTAAATAAATCAAATGAGTTAGTTATTTCACTTCAGTTCACCAAAGTCTTTAACACCTGTAAATAGTGCTCACCACTGTAAAAGAAGTAAGAAAAGTTTTTTTTTAAAATCCCTTGTAGTGTATTTAATGGGTTATCAGTAGACGGAGTTGGTAATTCATTAGGTATACTACGGGATCATGTTATGCCTTACAGAGGGGTAGGGTGTGACACATTAAGCTAGTAAATATGCAAATAATTTTAATGTCCTTAGGCACATCCATTATTGGCCATTAACTTATTTACATATTTACAACATCTCATGCTTAACAATTATTCTTAAGAAAATCTCTTAAATTAAATGCATCACATACAAGTATTTAAAATTTCTTAAAATAATTGCCTCAATGGAGGGCCCATGATATAATTACTTTAATTATACCATTTCTAACTTAATCATTTGTTTGGAAGATTTAGTGGTCGGCTTAATTACTATTATGGTATCACTTTGCACATTATCCAATTAGCATGCATATATCATATACTTACATACATTCCCATACATCTCATGCATACATGGATAAACAATAAATATGGTATGATCATGGACTTTCTAAGGGATTCAATTCTGAGCCACCAAGAATTGAATCAGGGCATTCCTAAGTGTATTTCATTCATTCATTTTATAAGAGTTGCTAAAGGAGTACATAATCAACACTTGATCTTGATTTCCTCCCACTGGTCCCACCAATGCTCCTGACCTCCTTGATCTTTTTGCAATCCAATTACATTATAATCCTTGGCATACTAAGGCAAATTTACAAGAATATGGACTTTAAAGTCCTCAAATAAATGCAATTACAACCCAAATTATTACAACACTTATAATACATGCCACCAAAAATAAAATTAATTATTTGACAACACAAAGAAAAATAAAAGAAATAAATCCAATCACATTGGTTTTTTTATTGTCCATGATCATCCATCATGCATATTACCATTTAACAATTAAATAAAACATACATACTAAAATTAAATTAAATATCTCATATTCAACTAAAAAATTCAGATTTGAATCTCATTCAAATAAATTTAAAAATTTAGATTTGAATCTCATTCAAACCATTGAATCAAAATTTAATTGTGTGATTAAAATTCTTAATTAAACAATTTAATTAAGCATGGGCCTAATTATGGGCCTTAAAAACCAAGCCCATACATCAAACCCAAAACCATGCGCATGGTTAGTGTACACAAACATGCAAGCCACCACACATGAGGACCTCAACATGCATGCTGCCACCATTGGTTAATCCAAACAGCTTTAGATTAATTCAATCACACAATTAAATCTTAATAATCAATCTAAATGGAAAATATAGTGGCTCTGATACCAATTGAAGGAGCGGAAGCATGAAAATTATTCATTAGAGCATTGAATTTCAAAAATTTTCTTCTAGGGTTACATGCATCATACCACATCTCTTATGTGCCTAATTAATTTCAATGTTCAATTGCATATTAAAACACTTTTAATATATATTAAGATCTATGTTTGCCATTCAAGATTGTGAATTAACAAATTAATTCATTTAAACCCTAGTTTAAAAGAGGAGTTAGAGCACTAACCTCTTTGATGCACTATGGAGGTGATTGGCACCTTTAGGAAGCACCTAGGACCCCAGGTGTTGTCCCTCTAGCTTGTCCACACCATGATCACCAATGGACAGCCCCCAATTTGCTTCTCAAGCCTTTGCCAACCAATTGTAAATTGGGTTTTTGCCTTTAGAGAGGTAGTATGTATGTATAGAACACTAGAAATAATTTCTAGTAATTTTAATTCAAAGAAATTTAAGCAATTCTCTTTGAATTGATGAGAAAAGAAGAAGAGGAGAGGGAGAATGTTGGTTGCCGCCACCTTTGAGGAGAGGAGTGTTATGTTTTATTTTTCATTATTTTCCCTTTTATATAATTAGGTCATTAAGTCACTTAAATCCTATGCCACATGACACTATCACATTGCATCTTATTTTTAATTGACTCAATCACATTAACCCAAGTGTCAAAGCTAGACTTAATCTTAATTTTGATCATCTTACATGATAGGAAGACAAACGGAAGCTATTATGGTGTCACACCTTACTCCTCTGTAAGGCATAACATGATCCCGTAGAATACTTAATGAACTACCAAATTTCACCTACCGATAACTCATTAAGTACCCACAAGGGATTTTAAAATAATTTTTTTACAATTTGGAAGTAGTGAGCATTTTGGTAGGAATT
Source organism: Hevea brasiliensis (assembly GCF_030052815.1). Classification (NCBI taxonomy): domain Eukaryota; kingdom Viridiplantae; phylum Streptophyta; class Magnoliopsida; order Malpighiales; family Euphorbiaceae; genus Hevea; species Hevea brasiliensis. The sequence continues at coordinate 99,990 of NW_026614654.1, forward strand.
AAAAACCATTTATTCAAAGTTTAAATACTAGTAAAAATTTTTATCCATTTTAATTTTGCCGCAAATTTTAAAAAAATTTTGACAGAGTTCCATTTGTATTTGGAGAAAACAGTTCTTCAAATACCTGAAAAAAACACTTCCAATAACTTTTTTCAACTCCCAACCTTCAATTAAACTCAAATCAACTCAATTCAATTCACTTCAAAATAATTCCACAATCCAAATCAAAATTTATCATCTCAAAATATTTAATAACTTCATTCACAAGTACAAATATTAATTTACAGAAAGAAATCCAAAAATAATATTATTACAATTTATTTTACAACTACTCAACTTTACATTGAAACATAAAGTGTTACAATATTTACATCAAAATTAACTACAAGGTATAAAATAATACCCGTACAAAAGATCAGTATAGTCCTCAATTCAATAGCAGCTCACTCTGCTGCTTTTTCCTTGCTCTTATCTGCGATAGCAAAATAAGCTATCGCTGAGTATAAAAATACTCAGTGGTGCACAATAAAAATTTAAATTACAATACATAAATCATTCATTGATGAAACACAATTTAAATATTTCTCAATCACATTTCACAAATTATCAAAGCTCATAATAACACAATTTAGTCAAATAATTTAATAAACATAGTGTTGCCAAAATCATACATAACTTAAGCCATGACACAAAATTTCCGATCAATGCCGCGTTGTACACCACAACAAAGCAATCTACAACCCCATTAATCGAAATCAATGAGGGAGGTGGCTAGCTAGCTAATGAGTACTCATCCGATCTCAACCTCAACTGGCAAGCCAGAGAGGGAGGAAAATAAACGATCTCAACCCCATAAATGGAGGAGGAATAATGTGATACTGTCAGGCTAAGTGTGAACACAAAATCAATTCAAAACAATTTATTTAAATAATTTATGAGAAATCTGATCAATTTCCAAAGTCATATTTGCGATTATAAAATGGCAACACAGTACATAATTAATCACAGAAGTCAAATTTTTTAGAATAAAATATTTAAACAAGAATTATTGTGCACAGACCCTACGTGAGTCGCCTCTAGGCCTTGACTCAGTCTCTCAGAGCTTCCAAGCCTTTTTCAGCTGAAACACACAGTTTCACAGTGTTTCAGTACCATAACTTAGCATAAATCCAAAATTAAATTTAACTTCACTTTTACCTAGCTTTAATGTGCTAAATTCGACGTTCACGAAGTTTTTGTGTTTCGGGTTACTATTCACTACACTATTCAAGTCAAATTGTTGACTTTTTAAGGCTTAATAGGTATGGGAACTCCAACTTTACCCACATACCACATTTTGGTCATTAAATTTGTTGGTTTTGTCATTTTCTCCATGCTTAAGTCCTTTAGGCAAAATTGTCATATTTTCAGTTTTGGTGTCCCTGGTTGCACTGTTCCATTGGTCATTCTACTATTAGAATTTGGCAAACCTTTCTTCATAGAAAATGTTCCCTATTGTTTTAAGTTTATTCTCCTTTTTGAACCACTCCAATTGGAGTTTTGTAGCTCAAGTTGTGGCCATTTGAACCATGGCTGCCGGATTGGACACAACCCAGATTTTTTGGGCAAATTTTGGTGCTGGCAGTTTTAGGTCACCAAATTGGGGTGGCCAAATGGCTTGGTTGCTGGCATAATTTGGGCTTGTGTTCTTCATGAAAGTTTTAGGTATATATCTCATCTAACCACTGATAAAATTTCAGGTCATTTTAACTTGCCTAGCTCGAGTTATGACCAAATGAACAAACACTGTTCATTTGGTCAGTTTGTACAGGGCAGCCTGCAATTTTTCAACTTTGTTCAATTTGTTCACTAGGTTTTGGTCACTTTTTGGGCATGCTTCCTAAATGAAAATTGTGTCATTTAGTGTCTATTTTCATCCCCAATTGGTCCCATGCCAATTGGACTTGTAAAATTTCATTTTTGGTCCTTCAAAGTTGACTTGGTCATGCTGCCAGCAGCATGACCACACTCCCTCCGAATTTAGCTTTAATTCCAACCATTCCAACACAACTCATTTGGTCACAAATGACTATTTTTCACTTCACAATAGGTCAAAGACATCATTTACTCATTTCTCACATTTTTTGTTCATAAACCCTAATGTTCAAAACCCTAATTCACCAACCTTATGCATTTAACCACATTTAGTGCTTTTAATCCTAACCATTCAACTAAATAAAGTTTAGAGACTCATTTAAATCTATCAAACCATGCAAAACACACTCCCCATCATGCTGGCCAAATTTCAGTTTAGTCCTCTACAACTATTTTTATTTCATTTCTTTAGTTTCTAAGCTCATTTCAATAACTAAATATGCATTTGATTAGATAATTGATAGTTAGAAGACTAACCTTTGCTTGGAGGGTTTCTAGGCTTTCCTTTCTTCAATTCTTTCTTCTTCTTTTTACTCTCTAATGTTTCCTCAACATGTAAGGAGAATTTTTTTGTGTTGAGACTTTGTGAATTTATGGAATAGAGTAGGGAAATTCAAGCTTCCTTTCCCTTAACAATGGTGGAACAAGGTGAAAGAATGGGGAGAGAGAGGTGAGGCGGCAAGTTTGGGTAAGGAAGATGACTTTATTTTTTTTTTCTTTTCTTTTCTTTTATCTATTTTAGCTTATGGAAGACCCCAAAAAAAATCAATTTAATTAATTTATTAATTATAACATTTATGGCATCATGCATGATGTCATCTCCCTACACCTTTTTCATTTTCTTTCTTTTTTTTCTATTAGTTCTTTAATTTAATTCTCGATTCTAAATTTTTTTTTTCTCTGATTTTATTGGACAGTTAGGTCAGGAGTCAGCTCTCAAGGTCAATTAACCAAATTGCCCCTCGCCGGTTCATCCCGGTTTGTAATTAATTCCATATTTCTTCCGGCTCCTTGACCTATTTATTTAACTGACTTAACAGTTCTTTTTCATGATTTTCTCTTTTCCACTGTGTTCATAAGGGTCCTAAGGACCGCAACGTCACATTTTATAGTTCAAAATTTGAGTTTAAAATGACTTCTCAGTCCTTCCCGAGAAGGTCACCCATCGTTGTGACTGTCGGCTCGTTTAACTTCTTATATTCTGTTTTTCTTATTTATACTTAACTAATTGGCAATTACTAATTATTTGTATTTATGGCTTCTCTAGTTGTCTTAAGTGTGGTTCTAATCCCCTTAATTGTCCGGACCGACACCGGTCACCGAAACAGTGAAATATACTAGGCTATACAAATAGGGGTGTTACAATTCTCCCCCCCTTAAATAAATTTCGTCTCAAAATTTTGCCTGGTATCAATCTCTGAACAGCTGTGGGTGTTGTCTCCTCATGTCCTCCTCTCGTTCCCAGGTAGCCTCCTGGCCCGAATGATAGTTCCACAGCACTTTTACCAATGGTATCTGCTTGTAGGGGTGTGCAAACAGTCGGTTCGGTTCCGAACCGAACCGGACCGATAAAACTGAAAATCAAAAATCAAAAATTTTAAAAACCGAACCGAACCGATTGATAAGAGAAATATCGGTTCGGTTCGGTTTTAAACTGATCAAACCGAAATTTATAAAATTTCATATTTTTAACATTAAATCTAAATAATAAAAACATAAAAACAAAAAAAATTAGAAATCAAAACTCAAAAATCTTAAGGTTCGGTTCGGTTTTCTTTGATTTCGGTTCGATTCAATTTGGTTCGATTTTTTTGTTTCCTATATATATTGATAATTTCGGTTCGGTTCGGTTTTCTTAATTTTTTTATGAAAATAACCGAACCGAACCGATTAATCCGAAATTATCAAAATTATAAACCGAACTGAACCGATTGAATCGAATTAATAAGTTCGGTTCGGTTTTTCTGTTTAAACCGAAAACTGCACACCCCTATCTACTTGTTCCGTAGCTGCTTCACCTCATAAGCCAGAATCTTTATGGGTTCTTCTTCATATGTGAGGTTTGGATTCACTTCAATTTCTTCTACTGGTAGTACATGGATGGGTCTGATCGATACCTCCTCAACATAGACACATGGAAGACATTATGTATCTTCTCCAACTTTGGAGGTAGTGCCAACCGATATGCCAAAGGACCCACTCTTTCCAGAACCTCATATGGCTCGATAAAACGAGGACTTAGTTTCCCCTTTCTGCCAAATCTCATAATCCTCTTCTAAGGAGAGACCTTGAGGAAAACTTTCTCACCCACCGCGTACTCAATATCCCTTCTTTTCAAATCAATATAGGACTTCTGACGGTCTGATGCAGTCTTAAGTCGATCTCTGATCACCCTGATTTTCTCTTCAGTCTGTTGAACTATTTTAGGTCCAATCATTTTTCTTTCACCCACGTCATCCCAACACAACGGGGTTCTACATTTTCTGCCATACAAAGCTTCATATGGAGGCATCCCAATGCTTGATTGGTAGCTATTGTTATAAGCAAACTCAATCAAAGGCAAGTATATATCCCAACTGCCCTCAAACTCAATCACACAAGCCCGTAGCATATCCTCCAAGATCTGAATTACCCTCTCAGACTGGCCATCTGTCTGTGGGTGGAATGCCGTACTGAAGTTCAATCTAATTCCTAGGGCTCTCTAAAGACTACCCCAGAATCTAGAAGTAAATCTAGGATCTCTGTCTGATACAATGGATACTGGCACTCCATGAATCCTCATAATCTCATCAATGTACAACCTGGCCAATCTGTCTAAACTGTAGTCCATTTGGACTGGCAAAAAATGAGCAGACTTAGTCAGTCTGTCGACAATGACCCATACTGCATCATGACTCTTCTGTGTCTTTGGAAGTCCCATTACAAAATCCATCGTTATTCTTTCCAATTTCCATTCTGGTATTGGTAGTGGATGTAACAACCCAGTGGGTACTTGATGCTCTACCTTTATTTGCTGACAAGTTAGGCATTTGGATACAAACTCTGCCATATCTCTCTTCATACCCATCCACCAGTAATGCTCCTTTAGCCCTCTATACATTTTTGTACCACCAGGGTGCATGGCAAAAGGAGACTCATGTGCTTCCTTCAAAATGATCTGCCTCAAATCAACATCATTAGGAACACATATTCTGCCCTGGTGTAGCAGTAAACCATCATCTCTGGTTGAGAATTCTGGTTTCTTGCCTTGCCGGACTTCTTCCAACAGCTTCTGTGTCACACCCTACCCCTCTGTAAGGCATAACATGATCCCGTAGTATACCTAATGAATTACCAACTCCGTCTACTGATAACCCATTAAGTACACTACAAGGGATTTTCAAAAACTTTTCTTACTTCTTTTACAGTGGTGAGCACTATTTACAGGTGTTAAAAAAACCTTTTTGAACTGAAGTGATAAAACTGACACATTTGACTTAATTGGAGTTTCTGTAAAAATTTTGGCAGAGTGCCATCTGTATTTTGGATAAAACAGTTCTTCAGAAAACCTGTAAAAAGCACTTCAATATATATTTGCAAATCTCAACTCCAATATATTTCTCAACACAACATATTTCTCAATTCAAATCCATAGTGATTTTTCAAAGACTGAGATACAAGAAATATAATACAAAACTATTTAAGTAAATGAAATCTCAGATTTACATTCACGATAATTTACATTTAATTACATACCAAAATATTTTACAAGAGTTTCTATACAACTGCTCAAATAATTTACATACATATTATTACATGCTTACATCAAAACCTATGTACATGGGTATATCTATGATATACCTGGAGCTGATCTGAATGTATCCTCAAAGCAACTTAATCACTGCTCTATGCTCTTCTTACCTGCGACAGCATGCAAAGCTATCGCTGAGTGGTGAACTCAGTGGTGCACAACTATAATTTAAAACATAGTACAATATACATTGACAAATTTCTGAGAAATAATTTGAGAATCAATCCGATCAAATTCCAAAACTCAAAATATTCATTTCCAATAATGTAAATCATTTGTATAAATGACTTGAAGCACAAAATTCAATTTATCAAATCATGACTATCCATTTAAGTAATTCCAACAAAATCAATTATACATAAACCATAATTGAAATCACCATTCCTTACCATTCAAAAGCCATTCGTATCTCAAAATCATTATGTATCCCAAAATCATATCAGATCTCAAAATCATATCAGATCTCAAAAATCATACTGTATCTCAAAAATCAATCTTTATCTCACTAACTATGCAAGACTAATCCGAAAGGGCCATATTCTATGTGATTCTAACTCCCTATGGTCGGGGAGGTCGAATCTGATTCTAACTCCCTATGGTCGTGGAGGTCGAATCATCGTGCACAGTACCATCACAATAATGAATCTTCCGCAAGGGCCATAACGATAAAATAAACTTAGATCTAACCTCAAATCAGAGGAAAATCTAAGCCCGTGCACGTACCATGGTAATCAAAACACAACTCACTCCATTGTCTTCTCAACAAATGAGAGAGACGGGTAATAACCTAGTCAAACATCTATAGTGAGATATAAAACAATATCACAATCCTTTTAGGAGCATAAATCACAATATAATTCGATTCAAAGTCAATTCCAATATCCAATAATATTTATGCTCATCACAATTCAAATAATAAAGTTTTCATTTTTTCCATGAATATTACCATCACAATTCAAAACATATTCTATCACAATTTTCCAAAACATAATTTACTTAATCCATAACAATGCTTAGTACTTATAGAAATACCATTTCACAAAGCCAAATTCATACATACAATAACAATTTTCAATAATCATGGAATTAAATCCAATGCTTGTTAAACATAATTCATAAGAAAAATATATCATTTAATCATATGAAATATTCAAAACAAAATCAGTTAAAAACTAGTTGTGCACAAACCTCGATGACTGTCTCCCGATCCGACTCTGTTTCCTTCCCTTTTCCCGAGTCTTTGGTAAATCGAGAAACACAATTTGAAGTGTTTCAAGATTAATTTAAACTGTCTCTATCGATGGTGTTTGGTAAATAATGCATCAACTCAATTATTCACTTAATCACCTAATATACCGACCCTCATTGCGTTTTAGGTAAATTAGGTTTTAGTGTCGTTAATATGTCACATTCGATAGGGTTTTAGGTTTGGTACATTTTACCAAAGTCATTTCCTTGTTTAGCACATTTTAATGCAAATTGTTGGATTCGAACATCGGTTTGACCTAACCGGACGATCTAGTTCCTCGGTTTTGGTCTCGGTCGAAACTACAAACTTGTAGATCTAGGTCTTATTGCACGCGGTACAAAATTTCAGATCAATCCGAGTTAAGTAGACCAAGTTATGGTCATTACACTATTGCTGGTCAAATGGTACCATTTTAGGTCAATTTTAGGTCAAATTGGTCAATTCTGGTTCGGCCAGTTTTGCACCCGAACTTGTGCAAGTTTTTTGACTTGCTTATGGTCATTTCTGGGCTTTGGTGTCTTCATAAGACTTGTAGGTATGGGTCTTAACTATTCTTGGTCAAAATTTCAGGTCAATTGGACCTGGTTTGAGTGAGTTATGGCCTAAACACTCACTGCTGCCCAATTGGTCATTTTTCAGGTCCTAATTGCACCTAATCCGAATTGGTCTTTTTTTTAGGTCACCTTGCAAGCAGAATTTTGGCATGGTTTCTCAATGAAAGTTGGCACATTTTGTGCCTAGTTTCACCTCAAATTGGTCTCATACCAATTGAGGTTACACATTCAAGGTTATAGGCTAAAATATACACTGCCCTCAATATGCATTTCACACCCCAACTTCAAACACACACTTACCTTTGCCATTTGGTTCACTTCCCTACCAATCTGTTTTGGTACATTACCAAAAGCATTTTCTACTTTACATTAACATTACTTTGGGCAGATTACAATTACCCTCAACACACCAAATATAATTCACATTTACAAGTTCTAAATACCATTACATACACACCTAACCATTACAAATCTTACATACACTTTACAATATCAATCCACATACATATTCATCAATCCTTCTAGGTCAATATTCTGCCTATACTTCCATCAATACATACAATTATCCAAGGGTTCCCAAGCTGCGAAAATTGTCCTTCAACACCACATTGCCCTACAATTCATCCATACTCATCCAAGTGCCAAAATCACCATATATATGTGAAACAATTCATTAGGATATTAATTTACCATGATCAACATTATTTCTCATCAATTATATGCATAATAAATCATCAAAAACGTGACTCCATGGCTGTCCAAAATGGCTATCTCAATAACTATTTAAACTTCAAAATTTCCTTCACAAAACTAACACCCATAACATAAACATAAAGTTTAACAAAGGAATTCTCAAAAGTGTAAACTTACCTTTGATTGTAACTTGCTAAACCTTCACCAAACTTCTCAAATTTGGTATCAATCTCTTCCTTGTGATGAGTAGACAAAGTTTCATGAAGATAGGTGTGGGAAAAGGAGGCTTGATCATGGAGTTGTAATGGTTTGAAGGTGGGTGGCCATGGGAGAGGTTTGAGAGTTTCATTCACGGCAATGGGACTTTTCAATTGAGGAAGATGAATTGCAGATTGTTTAATGAACCTACACCTGCCCATTTTATGTTTAATTTATCCTATAGTGGCCCACTCACTCAAAGTAATCATATAATAAGGTAATTGTTCATTTATTCCACATTTAACCCATGATTTTAGCTATTTACTTTAGGTACCACTAAATTAATTTTTCCTTTTATTTTCTAAGTGTAATACTATTTATTTATTTTAATGGAAATTTAGGTCAAAAGACAATTCGGTGTCAAATGACCATAATGCCCTGCTCGATTACGCTCCGATTTTTCTAGGGTTTTGTCTGTTTTTCGATTTCTCACTTTTCTTTGTACTAATTATTTAATTTTTCTTTGATATTTCTAATGATATTTATTCTTCAACAAGGGTCTATTTAAGTCCTAAAAATGTTTTCGGGTTCCATGATCGAGCTAGTCAACGGTCCACGCCGTGACTTCCCGATCTGATCACCCATCGCTAGGTTTCCTACGCTTAACTTGATCACATTTCTTTGCTATTATTTTTCCTTTGTTTTTCTTGTATTTTATTATTTTATGTCTCCTCACTCATATTGAAATGTAGTTCTAGGCATCCTAGCTGTCCGGACAGCACTGGGCACCGGAGCAGTAGAACGCACTACCGAACTTAGGGGTGTTACAATTCTCCCCCCCTTAAATAAATTTCGCCTCAAATTTTATCCGCATTAGTCTCTGAACAGCTGTGGGTACTGTCTCCTCATATCCTCTTCACGTTCCCAAGTAACTTCCTGGCCTAAATGATGGTTCCACAGCACTTTAACTAGGTGTATATGTTTGTTCCTCAGCTGCTTCACCTCATAAGCCAGAATTCTTATGGGTTCTTCCTCATATGAGAGGTCCGATTTACTTCAATCTCTTCAACCGACAAGACATGAGATGGGTCTGATCTGACTCTCCTTAACATGGACACATGGAAGACACTGTATCCTTGCTAGCTCGAGGTAATGCCAACCGGTATGCCAAAGGACCCACTCTTTCCAAAACCTCATATGATCCGATGAAACGAGGACTCAGTTTCCCCTTTTTGCCAAATCTCATAATCCTCTTCCAAGAAGAAACTTTGAGGAATACCTTATCACCCACTGCATATCCAATATCTCTTCTCTTCAGATCAACATAAGACTTCTGACGGTCTGACGCAGCCTTGAGTCTATCTCTGATCAATTTGATCTTTTCCTATGTCTCACGAACAATTTCTCGCCCAATCACCTTTCTTTCCTCTACTTCATCCCAACAAAAGGGAGTTCGCACTTTCTGCCATACAAAGCTTCATATGGAGGCATCCCTATGCTTGATTGGTAGCTGCTGTTATAAGCAAACTCAATCAAAGGCAAGTGTGTATCCCAACTACCTTCAAATTCAATCACACAAGCCCGTAGTATACCCTCCAATATCTGAATAACCCTCTCGGCATCGCCATCCGTCTGGGTGGAATGTCTTTGAAGTTCAATCTAGTTCCTAGGGCTCTCTCAAGACTACCCTGAATCTAGAAGTGAACCTAGGATCTCTCGGACACAATTGATACTGCACTCCATGCAATTTTACAATCTCATATATGTACAACTGGCCAATCTTTCCGTGCTATAGTCCATCCGAATCGGCAAAAAGTGAGCAGACTTGGTCAATCACAATTATGACCTATCGCATCTTGACTATTATGTGTCCCTGAGTCTCATCACAACATCCATAGTTATCTGCTCTTACAATGTTTCATAGGGTGCCACTCGTATGCTAGCTTGACACTTATTAATGTATACAAATTCTGTTAGTGGGATGTATCTGTCCCATCTCCTCTGGATTCAATGAAACAAGTTCTCAATATATTCTTGAGGGCTTATCACCTATTACCGGTTATTTTTATCATTTCATTTCATTATTTATAGGAACTCAATGAGTTTCCGAATTTACCTGAATCACTTATTTCAATTGTCCATCTGTCTGAAGATGATACGTTGTCTTGATATCTCCGAGCTTATAGCAATTCTTGGGCACTGTAATTCACATTAATGTAATCGAGTCACGACTCTAGCTACCTTACAAGTGTAGTCGCTTGATAGACTAGTTCAAGTCTTAAATTTCGACTAAAATTTTCATATTCATTTCAGACTAGTACTCTATTCGTGCAATCAGATCAATTTATAGATTACTTACAAATATTCTTAATTTCTTCAGATCACGAGGAAGTACGTAGCTCTACACAATAATCCAAAGATTTGCATCGTAATCGTAGCTTACAATACAACATTGAGAACATTATATAGTCACTATGTTATAACCTCATGGACTAGGTTTTCTAACATCTTATCTTACTCGAATCCACAAATATCCTAAACCGATTCTAATTACAATATCCATTAATAATTACTAACAGTAATATCTTTGCCCTCATCTAGAGCGATACTGTAACTTACTTTTCGGTCCTCATGCCTTACATTAAGTAGGCTTGCCAATTAGCTTTATAATTTATGGTATGTTAGAAAATACTTTTAGCTAACAATTCTTCCAAAATTAATGTCAATTATACTTGTTATTGTAGTTTTGATCCTAAAAGACTGGTCACTAATATATCAAAATTTCATTCCCATGTAAAGGAATAACAACAGAACATATAGTTCTGACACTAACACACAACTAAGTAGTGCTGGGATCAAATAATAACTAATTGTTTCTTTCAAAAATTAAGAACTTACCAGCAGCTACATCTGAAGTTTCTGCTCTTTCTCCTTGGCACATAGTGGATGCTCGGACTGGTGCGCTACTATATTAGGGTTGATTCACTGTGTTATAGTGGTGAGGAGTACCAACTCTATTTCTATCTTGACTCTGACTGACGGTCTGTGAAATCCAGAGAGCAGATCGAGGTGGTTTAGTACAATCTTTAGCAAAGTGTCCAAGTTTTCCACAATTGTAGCAGCTCCAGAGGTCTTATAGCATACCCCACCATGATATTTTCTACAAGTTTCACATAGGCGGAAGGGTAGGAACTTCTAGTTGTTCGACGATCGACCTTGATGGTCTCTGCCTTCGATCCACCTCTATCATATCCCTGAGCTCGGGGCTCCTCAAATTCTTTTCTCTTTCTCAAATTACTGCTTGAGCTCTGACCCATAGGTTTCTCCCTCTTTTCCATTTCACACTGCCCTTGTGGGGTTGGGCAGATTGGGCTTGGTGACAGATTATCAGCCATTTGTTGGAAGAAAGTGGCCATTCTTTGGGCCATTTGTGCAATAATTTGTACTGTAAATCGTACAATAGCTTCGACATTTTGTGGAGTGGGCCTCAACTTGTTCTCCGCCATCACAGCATCGTTCTATTGTCTCATTCTTCTCTTCCATATCTTTTCTCACGAATTTTCTATCTGTACAACCAACACAAGGAGATTCCTCTCCATTAGTTCACATTTATGATGTAAATGTACTATATGTATCAAACATTTGAGCAGCTGTAGTTGTAATTCACAAAAAGATTTCAAATTCATTAAATTCACTTTAAAACCATTGCTCGATACTACTAAAACATGTCACACCCTACCCTCTGTAAGGCATAACATGATCCCGTAGTATACCTAATGAATTACCAACTCCGCTTCATCGATAACCCATTAAGTACACTACAAGGGATTTTCAAAACTTTTCTTACTTCTTTACAAGCAGTGAGCACTATTTACAGTGTTAAAAACCTTTTGAATCAAGTGATAAAGCGACACATTTGACTTAATTGGAATTTCAGAAAATTTTGGCAGAGTGCCATCTGTATTTTGGATAAAACAGTTCTTGAAAAACTCAAAAAGCACTTCAATATATATTTGCAAATCTCAACTCCAATATATTTCAACACAACATATTTCTCAATTCAAATCCATAGTGATTTTTCAAAGACTCGAGATACAAGAAATATAATACAAAACTATTTAAGTAAATGAAATCTCATTTACATTCACGATAATTTACATTTAATTACATACCAAAATATTTTACAAGAGTTTCTATACAATCGCCAAATAATTTACATACATATTATTACATGCTTACATCAAAACCTATGTACATGGGTATATCTATGATATACCCGAGCTGATCTGAATGTATCCTCAAAGCAACTTAATCATCGCTCTATGCTCTTCTTACTGCGATAAAGATGCAAAGCTATCATTGAGTGGTGAACTCTGGTGCACAACTATAATTTAAAACATAGTACAATATACATTGACAAATTTTACAAGAAATAATTTGAGAATCAATAATCGATCAAATTCCAAAACTCAAAATATTCATTTCCAATAATGTAAATCATTTGTATAAATGACTTGAAGCACAAAATTCAATTTATCAAATCATGACTATCCATTTAAGTAATTCCAACAAAATCAATTATACATAAACCATAATTGAAATCACCATTCCTTACCATTCAAAAGCCATTCTGTATCTAAAAAATCATTATGTATCCCAAAAATCATATCAGATCTCAAAAATCATAATCAGATCTCAAAAATCAATCTTTATCTCACTAACTATGCAAGACTAATCCGAAGGGCCATATTCGATGTGATTCTAACTCCCTATGGTCGGGAGGTCGACCGATTCTAACTCCCTATGGTCGGGAGGTCGAATCATCGTGCACGCATACCATCACAATAATGAATCTTCCGCAAGGGCCATAACGATAAAATAAACTTAGATCTAACCTCAAATCGGAGGAAAATCTAAGCTGTGCACGCACCATGGTAATCAAAACACAACTCACTCCATTGTCTTCTCAACAAATGAGAGAGCGGGTAATAACCTAGTCAAACATCTATAGTGAGATATAAAACAATATCACAATCCTTTTAGGAGCATAAATCACAATATAATTCGATTCAAAGTCAATTCCAATATCCAATAATTTTTATGCTCATCACAATTCAAATAATAAAGTTTTCATTTTTTCCATGAATATTACCATCACAATTCAAAACATATTCTATCACAATTTTCCAAAACATAATTTACTTAATCCATAACAATGCTTAGTACTTATAGAAATACCATTTCACAAAGCCAAATTCATACATACAATAACAATTTTCAATAATCATGGAATTAAATCCAATGCTTGTTAAACATAATTCATAAGAAAAATATATCATTTAATCATATGAAATATTCAAAACAAAATCGCTTAAAAACTAGTTGTGCACAAACCTCTCGATGATCGTCTCCTGATCTGGACTCGATGTTTCCTTCCCTTTTCCGAGTCTTTGGTAATCGAAACACAATTTGAAGTGTTTCAAGATTAATTTAAACTGTCTCTATCGATGGTGTTTGGTAAATAATGCACTGAACTCAATTATTCACTTAATCACCTAATATACCGACCCTCATTGCGTTTTAGGTAAATTAGGTTTTAGTGTCGTTAATATGTCACATTCGATAGGGTTTTAGGTTTGGTACGTTTTACCAAAGTCATTTCCTTGTTTAGTACATTTTAATGCAAATTGTTGGATTCCAGAACACTGGTTTGACCTAACCGGACGATCTAGTTCCCTCGGTTTTCGGGTCTCGGTCGAAACTACAAACTTGTAGATCTAGGTCTTATTGCACGGGGTACAAAATTTCAGATCAATCCGAGTTAAGTAGACCAAGTTATGGTCATTACACTATTGCTGGTCAAATGGTACCATTTTAGGTCAATTTTAGGTCAAATTGGTCAATTCTGGTTCGGCCAGTTTTTGGACCCGAACTTGTGCAAGTTGTTTGACTTGCTTATGGTCATTTCTGGGCTTTGGTGTCTTCATAAGACTTGTAGGTATGGGTCTTAACTATTCTTGGTCAAAATTTCAGGTCAATTGGACCTGGTTTGAGTGAGTTATGGCCTAAACACTCACTGCTGCCCAATTGGTCATTTTTCAGGTCCTAATTGCACCTAATCCGAATTGGTCTTTTTTTTAGGTCACCTTGCAAGCAGAATTTTGGCATGGTTTCTCAATGAAAGTTGGCACATTTTGTGCCTAGTTTCACCTCAAATTGGTCTCATACCAATTGAGGTTACACATTCAAGGTTATAGGCTAAAATATACACTGCCCTCAATATGCATTTCACACCCCAACTTCAAACACACACTTACCTTTGCCATTTGGTTCACTTCCCTACCAATCTGTTTTGGTACATTACCAAAAGCATTTTCTACTTTACATTAACATTACTTTGGGCAGATTACAATTACCCTCAACACACCAAATATAATTCACATTTACAAGTTCTAAATACCATTACATACACACCTAACCATTACAAATCTTACATACACTTTACAATATCAATCCACATACATATTCATCAATCCTTCTAGGTCAATATTCTGCCTATACTTCCATCAATACATACAATTATCCAAGGGTTCCCAAGCTGCGAAAATTGTCCTTCAACACCACATTGCCCTACAATTCATCCATACTCATCCAAGTGCCAAAATCACCATATATATGTGAAACAATTCATTAGGATATTAATTTACCATGATCAACATTATTTCTCATCAATTATATGCATAATAAATCATCAAAAACGTGACTCCATGGCTGTCCAAAATGGCTATCTCAATAACTATTTAAACTTCAAAATTTCCTTCACAAAACTAACACCCATAACATAAACATAAAGTTTAACAAAGGAATTCTCAAAAGTGTAAACTTACCTTTGATTGTAACTTGCTAAACCTTCACCAAACTTCTCAAATTTGGTATCAATCTCTTCCTTGTGATGAGTAGACAAAGTTTCATGAAGATAGGTGTGGGAAAAGGAGGCTTGATCATGGAGTTGTAATGGTTTGAAGGTGGGTGGCCATGGGAGAGGTTTGAGAGTTTCATTCACGGCAATGGGACTTTTCAATTGAGGAAGATGAATTGCAGATTGTTTAATGAACCTACACCTGCCCATTTTATGTTTAATTTATCCTATAGTGGCCCACTCACTCAAAGTAATCATATAATAAGGTAATTGTTCATTTATTCCACATTTAACCCATGATTTTAGCTATTTACTTTAGGTACCACTAAATTAATTTTTCCTTTTATTTTCTAAGTGTAATACTATTTATTTTTAATGGAAATTTAGGTCAAAAGACAATTCTCGGTGTCAAAAGACCATAATGCCCCTGTTCGGGTTACGCTCCGATTTTTCAGACACGGTTTTGTCTGTTTTTCGATTTCTCACTTTTCTTTGTACTAATTATTTAATTTTTCTTTGATATTTCTAATGATATTTATTCTTCAACAAGGGTCTATTTAAGTCCTAAAAATGTTTTCCAGGGTTCCATGATCCGGAGCTAGTCAACGGTCCACGCCGTGACTTCCTGGCATGATCACCCATCGCTAGGTTTCCCGGCTCGCTTAACTTGATCACATTTCTTTGCTATTATTTTTCCTTTGTTTTTCTTGTATTTTATTATTTTATGTCTCCTCACTCATATTGAAATGTAGTTCTAGGCATCCTAGCTGTCCGGACAGCACTGGGCACCGGAGCAGTAGAACGCACTACCGAACTTAGGGGTGTTACATTCTGATACCTTTCATCATTCTGAGCAACCATTCTGATCTGATCAATCAACACTGGTTGTACATGCCATGCAACTGCTGTCTGCCCATCATCATTAATCTATAAACTGGCATGTAATGATCTCAACTCATGTACCAAAGACAAAGGAGTAACCCGTAGACTTGCCATAGTCTTGCGACTTAGGGCGTCAGCTACAATATGAGCTTTCCCTAGCTGATAGTCTATCAGACAATCATAGTCTTTTATCAACTCTAACAATCTCCTCTGTCTCAAAATCAACTCTTTTTGGGTGCCCAAATACTTCAAACTCTTATGATCTGTGTAGATGTAACACTTCTCCCCATACAAATAATGTCTCCAGATCTTAAGAGTAAACACAATAGCTGCAAGCTCCAAATTATGTGTTGGATAATTCCTCTCATGCGGTTTCAGCTGGCGTGATGCATAGGCAATGACATTTTGATCTTGCATCAACACACAACCTAACCCATTGTGAGAAGCATCGCTGTAAACTGTATATTCTTTACCCGGTGTAGGTAAATTTAGGACTGGAGCCTCAGTCAAACATCTTTTCAATTCATTAAAACTTTGCTGGCATTTGTCCATCCACTGAAATTTCACATCCTTTCTAAGCAGCTTGGTCAATGGAGATGCCAATATGGAGAATCCCTTCACAAATCGACGGTAGTATCCATTAACCTAAAATCTGCGAATCTCTGTGATATTTCTGGGTGGCTTCCAATTAAGGACAGCTTCAATCTTGCTAGGATCTACCTTAATACCCTCTGCTGATACTATGTGCCCCAAAAAGGATATCTCCTTCAGCCAAAATTCACATTTCAACAATTTGGCGTATAGTTGTTTCTCCCTCAAAGTCTGCAGTACAATCTGCAGATGTCTATCATGCTCTTCTGCATTCCTCGAATAGACCAATATATCATCGATAAATACCACAACAAACTGGTCGAGGTATGGTCTAAAGATAGTGTTCATCAAATCCATAAAAGCAGCCGGAGCATTAGTTAACCTGAATGGCATGACCAAGAACTCATAATGGCCATAGCGGGTTCTGAAGGCAGTTTTAGGAATACTCTGATCTTGTACTTTCAGCTGGTAATAACCTGATCTCAGGTTAATTTTGGAGAACACAGTTGCACCTCTCAACTGATCAAATAAGTCATCAATGCGGGGCAATGGGTATCTGTTCTTTATTGTCACCTTATTCAACTGCCGATACTCAATACATAACCGGAGAGTGCCATCTTTCTTCTTTACAAACAATACTAGCGCTCCCCAAGGTGACACACTAGGGCGGATAAAGCCCTTATCAAGCAGCTCTTGCAACTGTACTTTCAATTCTTTTAGTTCTGCTGGCGCCATTTTGTATGGCGTTATGGAGATTGGGTCCACACTAGGCATAACATCAATTTCAAACTGCACTTCTCTTTCTGGAGGTAATCCTGGAAATTCATCAGGAAACACATCCGGAAAGTCACATACAATAGGAATGTCCCTCAGTGCTGAACTCCCCACTTGGGTGTCTATCACATGTGCCAAGTACGCCTCACACCCTTTCCTAATCATTTTTCTAGCCAGTGCAGCTGAAATGATGTTTGAAGGCAATAACTGCCTCTCCCCATGTATTACTACATCACCATACTGAGGGAGACCAAAAGTGACTGTCTTGATCTGATCAATCATGGCGTGATGCCTGGCTAACCAATCCATGCCCAAGATAATGTCATAATCTCTGAAGGGCATTTCAATCAAATCAGATAGAAAAGTGTGTCCTTGGATCACTAAAGGACAATCCCTATATAATTTATTTACCCTGACCTCCTGGCCTAATGGACTAGTCACTAGCACATCATAGTCCATTGGTACACACTGAATAGCAGTAGAACACATCATACTAGCACTAACATATGAATGTGTGGAGCCAAGATCAAATAACACATGTACATCTTGGTCAAGGATGGAAAAATTACCAGCTACAACGTCTGATGTTTCAGCCTTCTCCCTCTGACGCATGGTATACACTCTGACTGGTGCGCCACTGGGTACTGGCTGGTTAACAGTGCTTTGACTTCCAGGAGTGTTACCAGGACCCCTACCTCTACCTCTACCTCTAGCAGCTGACTGTGACCCTCTAGGTGCAGAGACTTGGGCTGATCCTTCAGATGTAATAGAAGGTCCAGTCCGGGGCGGACTAGTACAATCTTTAGCGAAATGTCCGCTCCCTCCACAGTTAAAACATGCACCGGTGGCCTTAAAACAAACCCCACTATGAGTTCTACCGTAAGTTTCACACTGTCGTACTGATAGAGCTCCTCGGGGTGCCTGCTGGGTCTGCTGACCAGACCGGGGTGGTCTTTGGCTAGAAAATCTACCTCTGCCAGATCTACGTGAGCTGGATCCCCCAAACTATTTCCTTTTCCCAGAACCACTCTCAGATGCTTATCCCGTAGTCTTTTCAGTAATCTCTTTCTCTTGTGTACCCTTCTTCACTGCCCCTTCTGATTCTATCCTTTCCAGTTCCAGGACCTGTGAGATCAACTCAGCTAAATTCTGATGTCGGAAACCCATGACTTGCATCCTCAGATTCGGCCTTAACCCGGACTCAAACCTCTTACATCTATCTCTGGGGGTGGAGACTAAGCTTCCAGCATAGTGACTTAGCCTTGAAAAGTCTCTCTCATACTCTGCTATGGTTCTGTCTCCTTGTTTCAAACTCAAGAATTCTTGTAATTTCATATCTACATACGCATCAGGAACCCATTTCTGCCTAAATTCCCTCAGGAAGTCTGTCCATGTCAGCACAGGTGGCTCAACCAGGCTGTGGGGGATGGTCTTCCACCATTCATATGCATCCCCTTGGAGAAGAGATATTGAATATTCAAATTTTAATTCTTCAGTACACTGCAGCTTTCTGAAAACCCGTTCCATTCTTTCCAACCACTGTTCTGCCTCCAGTGGATCCACAGTGCCTTTAAACTCGGTGGCCCCAAATTTCATCAATTTTTCATATTGCCGAGTTGAGGGCTGTGGTTATGCTACAGGTGCTTGCATTTGAGCTTGGGGTGGCACATTACCCGCCATTTGCTGGAAAAATAAAGCCATCTACTGTACAAACTGAGCAGGGAACTGCGGTGCTGGAGTAGGAGCTGGAGTGGCTAACCCACTCACGTTCTGGAGTGTTGGAGCTTCCCCTTGAACCTCAGCCTCAACAGATTCTTCTTCGAAATGATCTCCTCCTTCCACTCTGTTTTCCCAAAATTTCTACTTCCTGAGATCAAACATAAGGAGGTTGACCTCCGTTTGTGCATATTCATGATGTAAATACGTCATATGTATCAATTAAAGACACTTGAGCAGTTGTACTTATCAAAGAAATATTCACATAAATAGTCAAAATTTATTGCAAAACCATGCTCTGATACCACTAAAACATGTCACACCTTACCCCTCCGTAAAGCATAACATGATCTCGTAGAATACTTAATGAACTACCGAACTTCACCTACCGATAACTCATTAAGTACCCTACAAGGGATTTTAAAACAATTTTCTTACAATTTGGAAGTGATGAGCATTTTGGTAGGAATTAAAAACCATTTATTCAAAGTTTAAATACTAGTAAAAATTTTTGTCCATTTTAATTTTGTCGCAAATTTTATAAAAATTTTAACAGAGTTCTATTTGTATTTGGAGAAAACAGTTCTTCAAATACCTGAAAAAAAAAACACTTTCAATAATTTTTTTCAACTCCCAACCTTCAATTAATCTCAAAATCAACTTAATTCAATTCACTTCAAAATAATTCCACAATCCAAATCAAAATTTATCATCTCAAAATATTTAATAACTTCATTCACAAGGCATAAAGTATGAAATTCACAAGTACAAATATTAATTTACAGAAGGAAATCCAAAAATAATATTATTATAATTTATTTTACAACTGCTCAACTTTACATTGATACATAAAGCGTTACAATATTTACATCAAAATTAACTACAAGGGTATAAAATAATACCCGTACAAAAGATCGATGTAGTCCTCAATTCAATAGCGACTCACTCTCGCTTTTTCCTTGCTCTTATCTGCGACAAAGAAATAAGCTATCGCTGAGTATAAAAATGCTCAGTGGTGCACAATAAAAATTTAAAATACAATACATAAATCATTCATTGATGAAACACAATTTAAATATTTCTCAATCACATTTCACAAATTATCAAAGCCCATAATAACACAATTTAGTCAAATAATTTAATAAACACAGTGTTACCAAAATCATACATAACTTAAGCCATGACACAAAATTTCCGATCAATGCCGCGTTGTACACCACAACAAAGCAATCTACAACCCCATTAATCGAAATCAATGAGGGAGGTGGCTAGCTAGCTAATGAGTACTCATCCGATCTCAACCTCAACTGGCAAGCCAGAGAGGGAGGAAAATAAACGATCTCAACCCCATAAATGGAGGAGGAATAATGTGATACTGTCAGGCTAAGTGTGAACACAAAATCAATTCAAAACAATTTATTTAAATAATTTATGAGAAATCTGATCAATTTCCAAAGTCATATTTGCGATTATAAAATGGCAACACGACATAATTAATCACGAAGTCAAATTTTTAGAATAAAATATTTAAACAAGAATTATTGTGCACAGACCCTACGTGAGTCGCCTCTAGGCCTTGACTCAGTCTCTCAGAGCTTCCAAGCCTTTTTCAGCTAAAACACACAGTTTCACAGTGTTTCAGTACCATAACTTAGCATAAATCCAAAATTAAATTTAACTTTACTTTTACCTAGCTTTAATGTGCTAAATTCGACGTTCACGAAGTTTTTATGTTTCGGGTTACTATTCACTACACTATTCAAGTCAAATTGTTGACTTTTTAAGGCTTAATAGGTATGGGAACTCCAATTTTACCCACATACCACATTTTGGTCATTAAATTTGTTGGTTTTGGTCATTTTCTCCATGCTTAAGTCCTTTAGGCAAAATTATCATATTTTCAGTTTTGGTGTCCCTGGTTGCACTGTTCCATTGGTCATTCTACTGTTAGAATTTGGCAAACCTTTCTTCATAGAAAATGTTCCCTATTGTCTTAAGTTTATTCTCCTTTTTGAACCACTCCAATTGGAGTTTTGTAGCTCAAGTTGTGGCCATTTGAACCATGGCTGCCGAATTGGACACAACCCAGATTTTCTGGGCAAATTTTGGTGCTGGCAGTTTTAGGTCACCAAATTGGGGTGGCCAAATGGCTTGGTTGCTAGCATAATTTGGGCTTGTGTTCTTCATGAAAGTTTTAGGTATATATCTCATCTAACCACTGATAAAATTTCAGGTCATTTTGACTTGCCTAGCTCGAGTTATGACCAAATGAACAAACACTGTTCATTTGGTCAGTTTGTACAGGGCAGCCTGCAATTTTTCAACTTTGTTCAATTTGTTCACTAGGTTTTGGTCACTATTTGGGCATGCTTCCTAAATGAAAATTGTGTCATTTAGTGTCTATTTTCATCCCCAATTGGTCCCATACCAATTGGACTTGTAAAATTTCATTTTTGGTCCTTCAAAGTTGACTTGGTCATGCTGCCAGCAGCATGACCACACTCCCTCCGAATTTAGCTTTAATTCCAACCATTCCAACACAACTCATTTGGTCACAAATGACCATTTTTCACTTCACAATAGGTCAAAGACATCATTTACTCATTTCTCACATTTTTTGTTCATAAACCCTAATGTTCAAAACCCTAATTCACCAACCTCATGCATTTAACCACATTTAGTGCTTTTAATCCTAACCATTCAACTAAATAAAGTTTCTAAACTCATTTAAATCCATCAAACCATGCAAAACACACTCCCCATCATGCTGGCCAAATTTCAGTTTAGTCCTCTACAACTGTTTTTATTTCATTTCTTTAGTTTCTCAGCTCATTTCAATAACTAAATATGCATTTGATTAGATAATTGGTAGTTAGAAGACTAACCTTTGCTTGGAGGGTTTCTAGGCTTTCCTTTCTTCAATTCTTTCTTCTTCTTTTTACTCTCTAATGTTTCCTCAACATGTAAGGATAATTTTTTTATGTTGAGACTTTGTGAATTTATGGAATAGAGTAGGGAAATTCAAGCTTCCTTTCCCTTAACAATGGTGGAACAAGGTGAAAGAATGGGGAGAGAGAGGTGAGGCGGCAAGTTTGGGTAAGGAAGATGACTTTATTTTTTTCTTTTCTTTTCTTTTCTTTTATCTATTTTAGCTTATGGAAGACCCCAAAAAAAATCAATTTAATTAATTTATTAATTATAACATTTATGGCATCATGCATGATGTCATGCATGATGTCATCTCCCTACACCTTTTCCATTTTCTTTCTTTTTTTTTCTATTAGTTCTTTAATTTAATTCTCAATTCTAAAATTTTCTTTTCTCCGATTTTATTTAAAATAGTTAGGTCAAGAGTCAGCTCTCGGGGTCAATTGACCAAATTGCCCCTCGCCGGTTCATCCCGGTTTGCAATTAATTCCATATTTCTTTTGGCTCCCTGACCTAATTATTTAACTAACTTAACAGTTCTTTTTCATGATTTTCTCTTTTCCACTGTGTTCATAAGAGTCCTAAGGACCGCAGCGTCACATTTTACAGTTCGAAATTTGAGTTTAAAATGACTTCGCAGTCCTTCCCGAAAAGGTCACCCATCGCTGTGACTCTCGGCTCGTTTAACTTCTTATATTTTGTTTTTCTTATTTATACTTAACTAATTGGTAATTACTAATTATTTGTATTTATGGCTTCTCTAGTTGTCTTAAGTGTAGTTCTAATTCCCTTAATTGTTCGAATCGACACCGATCACCGGAACAATGAAATATACCAGGCTATACAAATACGGGTGTTACATATATGGTGCCATGTGTCACCATCTCATGGTGCCACATGTCACCATGTGAAATAACCAAATTACCCTTATGTTGTAATTTTGAATTCTCAACTCAAAATCATTATTTCTCTTCTTCTAATCAATTTATATCAAATATAAATTAATTAATCTCCATTAATTAATTTTTCACAATTAAATTCATATTTAAACACTTTAAATATAAATTTAACTTATACTATACATCAAATAACCTAGATTTGGTTTTAAACCATGCTAAGGATTTTGCAATCTTATTGCAAAAATTAGGTCACCAAAACTGTCAGAACCAAAATTTGCCCAGAAAATCTGGAAATGACCAATTCAGCCAGTTATGGTAAAAATATCATAACTTGAGCTAGAAAAGTCCAAATGGAGTGATTCAAATGGGGAATTAAACTATACAATTAAGGAACAACTTTAATGAAGAAAGTTTAGCCAAATTTTCACTGTAGATTGGTCCAATGGAATAGTAAATATAAGAGATCAAAACTAAAATTTTGAAATTTCTCTTAATAGGCCTTGAATTGTATTTGGCAACCAATGCCAACAAAATTGAAACTCAAAATGTGGTAGAACCATGTGTTTAGAAATTGTATACTTATTAATTATAAAAAGTCAACATTTTGAATGAATAGTAAAGTGAATAGTAACCACAAATATACCAATTGCAAAGGACTCAAACCTTATAAGTTTTATTTAGTAAATTAAGTATATAAGAATTAAATTGTTGGATTTAAGAAAAAATTGGACTAAGTTAAGACTAATTAAGAGGTTTATGCACAACAACTAACTCCTTTTTTACTTTCAAATTGAATTTTGAATTGAATGAGTTGTGAATTTAATTTATGGCCTTATTTATATTGAATACTTTAATTGATAAAAATTATGTGTTGTTAGCCCAATTTTGGGAAATTATTTGAAATAAAAATAAGAATGTGAATTGATGAATATTTTTAATGCTTGAAAAATTGTCGAAATGGTTTGAAACCACAATGTCATGACTATATGTTTGAATTCCTCACTAGCTAGCCTAGTGGGACGAATTGGATTTGTATTCCCTCTTTGGCTGAAGTGTTGAGGTGTGTGCTAGTTGAGGACGAATTTAATGAGTACTCATATACATGTGCTAGCTAGCCTTTGCATTCCCCATTAGCCTTTGGTTATTGGGACGAATTGGATATTTGTATCATGATCAAGCTGTGTGACTTTTCAAATTTTGATTTATTTGAGAAATTTTCTGGCTTTAGAAATAAAGTATGATTTTCTATGTGTTAATAATTCAATTGATTTAGTTTCAAACATTGTGATTTATTGATTGTGTAAATTATTATTTCCTTAAAGTTGTGCACCACTGAGTCCTTGGCTCAGCGATAGCTTTTATTTGCTGTCGCAGGTAAAGAGATAGATAAAGCAGTAGAGTAGGCTGCTGGTGATGAGAAGTAATCATTATTTTGAAAACATTATCGTGTATATAGATTATAGCCTTGTAAATATTTCTTTTAATGTATATGTATATGTATATATGTACATACTATACTTGAGCAGTTGTATAAAAATTTTAGAATTTTATTTTGATCAGTGTAAATATTTATAATGTAAGCCAATTATTTCTTATTAATGAAATCCTTGAGTTTCTTTAGAATTTTTTTTTAATAATGAATTGCTTGAAATTGTGTTGATTGAGAATGGATTGTAATGAGTTGTAAATGGAGTTATGGTTTAAATGTATATTGGGAGTGTTTTTCACAGGTTTTGAAGAACTGTTTTTTCCATTTACAAACGAAACTCTATCAAAATTTTCTTAAAAATTCTAAAAATTCTGAAAAGATTAAAATTTATTGTTATGATATAAACCCCAAATAAAAGTTCTTTCATGATAATTATCCTCTCTTTCACCTTGAAAGAAATTGAAATTGTACAAATCCCTTGTAATATATTTAATGGACTATCGGTAGGCGAAGTTCGGCAATTCATTGGATATATTATGGGATTATGTCATGCCTTATGTAAGGATATGGTATGACAGTTCATAGCTCTTTTCGGCAGCCTCACTCTAATTAAATTTTCCTTCCTTCTTTAAGCATTCAGTTATGGGGGCCATGATGGTGCTGAAATTCTTTACAAACCTCCTGTACAAAGAGGCTAGGCCATGAAAGCTTCTCACCTCCGAGATTGTAGTTGGCACTGGCCATTCTTGTATTGCTTGAACCTTCTCCTTGTCCACCTCCACGCCATGTTTAGACACCACAAAGCCAAGGAATGTGACTTGATCATGGCAAAAAATGCACTTCTTGATGTTCACATACAATTTTTCTTGGCTCAGAACTTTAAAAATAGCCCTTAGATGCTTGAGATGATCTTCAAAACTTCTGCTATAAATCAGAATATCATCAAAATAAACAACCACAAATTTGCCAATGAAGTGGCAAAGTACATGGTTCATGAGTCTCATAAAAGTGCTACGAGTATTAGAAAGGCCAAAAGGCATGACCATCCACTCATACAACTAAAACTTTGTTTTAAAGGTTATTTTCCATTCATCCATCTCCTTCATTCGAATCTGATGGTAACCACTTTTCAAATCAACTCTTGAAAAGACAAAATCATTATGTAATTCATCAAGCATATCATCAAGTCTAGGAATGGGATAGCGATACTTTATAGTGATTTTGTTGATGGCCCTACTATCAACACACATGCGCATGGAACCATCCTTTTTGGGCACTAACAAAGCTAGAACAGAACATGGGCTCATGGATTCATGAACATAGCCCTTTTTCAACAGCCCCAAGACTTGCTTAGGCAACTCCTTAGCCTTTTCTGCATTGCTTTTGTAGGCTAGTCTATTTGGTAATGCCGCTCCAGGAATTAAATCAATTTGATGCTCAATGCCATGAAGAGGAGGCAGTCCCTCTAACATCTCTTCAGGAAAAACATCTCTGAATTCTTCTAATAGTTCAGCCACCTTGGGAGGAACTATAATGTGGTTAGATTCCAACAGTTCTTTAACAATAAGCACAAAAACAAAATTGTGGTTAGTGATAGCCTTAAAAACATCCCTCTTGTTGACGAACAAACTCTCTTTCTTTTCTTTGTTACTAATCAGCTTATCTTGATGTATTTATTGGGGACTAAGAGGGACTCATACAATTCTTTTCCCATCCTTCATAAAGGAATAAGTGTTTTTAAAACCATCATGCATAACCCTTCTATCAAATTGCCATGGCCTCCCTAACAACAAGCGACTAGCATTCATAGGCATAATGTCACACACAACTTCATCTTTATACTTGCTTATGGATAAAGGAACAACTGCTTGCTTAGTCACCTTAACATCACCATCATCATTCAGTCATTGGAATTTATAAGGATAAGGATGCACTAAGGTGGGCAGATTAAGTTTGTCAACTAAGGTAGTAGAAGCAATATTAGTACAACTACCACCATTAATAATGACATTAGATACCTTGTTGAGAATAGTGCATCTGGTATGGAAGATGTTCTCTCTTTGTTCTTTCTCTTTTATTGCATGTGCACTTAAGGTTCTTGTTACCACTAATTTCTCCCCAAATCAGCATACTCTACTTCTTCATCACCATATCCTTCATGATTCTCTTCCCGTGACACCCCTTACCCGTGTACAGTATACCCGAGTAAGTAATGCCACACGGTGTATCGACACACTCTAATATACCTTAATTATTTTATACCATGCTTTTGAATTTAATTTGTGAAATATACTTTATTTAAGCCATTTATCAAAATTATTATTTATTTGAGGTTCCAAAAATTTTAAAGAAAATCCGGCGAAGTACCTGCTAAAAATGGAGAAAACAGTTCTTCGGAACCTGTTAAAAACACTTCCAATATTTATGTTCAATCATCTCAACAATATTTCTCAATTTCAGTTCTCAATAGCCTTTTCATTTCTCAAACATCCATTTCTCATAATACTCATATACAAACAATAAATAATTGCTCAAATTTTGCATTCATAGTCATAACTTCCATTATTTACATGAACGTCAGAATACATTACGTAAGTTCAAATACATATGAGAAAGTAAAATTAGCTACAAAATATCAAAATGACACCTAGTGTCCTACCAATGCACTGCGGAAGTTGAGGTGACACGGACATCGTGCGTAATCGCAGGATGGACTCACCCGATCGTGGTCTACTGGGCTCACGATCTGTATCTCCAGTACCTACGCGTGGCAAAAGCAACGCGCTAAGCAATAATGCTTAGTGGTGCAATAATATAATAAAATAAAATAGCAAGAAATTAAATGTGTAGTGAATGTATATGTTTCATTTGCTTGGTATTTGTATATTATTTACTTTGTCCACTTTTATTCATTTGGTTGCCCCAAGTAACCTGCACTAGACGACTGGACTGGATAACGGGTAAACTGGCACTGGGTATCTAATACCTTGGGCCGTCACACCATCGGTCGCATATGCATCACCCGGTGTGCAACAGAACAGCTACCAAGCTGTAAATAATCTCAGGCACAAGGCCAAGTCTCAATGCAAGGTCAGAATGGCTAAAAGCCATGAAATCACAGAACGGCATATTGCCATGTGCAGTACTGCTAACTGAACCCTATTGGCATGCCAAACTATCCAAACCAATCTTGTTAGGTATACTAGGGCATTTGAAACTTTTAAATTCTTCAATTTGTGAATTTCATGTTTTGGTGTTACTATTCACCTCATTGGTCAACAAAAATGTTGACTTTTGGATAGAAAATATGTACATTGACTTTGGCACTCCCAACATACCACATTTTGTGTTTAAAACTTGTTGGCATTAAGTGTTAATACCATTTCAAGTTTAAACCAACACAAGCAGAATTTTCAGTTTTTGTGAGTCAACTTCACTGTTCCATTGGACACTGTTGCTATGGGAATTTGAAGAAATGTAAAACAAGAAAGTTGTTCCTTATTTTGTCTAGTTGAATTTATTTTTTTGAATCACTCCATTTGGAGTTTTGTAGCTCCAGATATGGTCCAAAAACCACAGCTGGCCGGATTTGCATTCTGCAGAAATTACCATATCTACAGTAACATGAACAGTGACTTCCACTGTCATTTGGGTTAAGTTCTGGCCATAATTTGGGGTAGGTTCCTTCATGAAAGTTGTTTGTCTATGTCTTAACTTGTTGCAGTAAAACTTTCAGGTCAATTGACCAAATCTACAGTGAGTTATGGCCAAATGAACAGTTACTATTCATTTGGTCAATTCTGCAGAATCAATTGCAGGGTGTCCGGATTGGGGCCAAGTTTTGGTCCTCTTGCTTTGGTCTTTTGGGCATGGTTTCTTCAGCAAAAATGTGCCATTATAAGCCTAGTTTCATGTCCAATTGGCCAAACACCAATTGGACCAACACAGCCAAAGTTATGGCTGTGTAATTGGACTGAAATCTCAGTCCATTGCTGCTGTCCTAGGGCAGATTTCACCTTCACTTTACCATACTATTTTTCAGTTCTAATTATGGTCAACTTACCTAAAATGGTCACTAATTGACCATTAAAATGTGCTCTAACAATTTCCCAAGCCAAGCCAATTTTTCACTCTTCAAAACCCTAGTTCCATTATAGGTTTTTACAACACCTTAATCATTAGCTCCTTCAATAATCACATACACACATGGTTTAAACTTGATCTATAGCCCACTTTAAGTCCATCAAAACAATCAAAATAATTCCTTCACAAAGGCTGCCAAAAATTCATAGTATGTGTACACATAATTCTTGTTCATTTTAGTTACAATTCTTACTCAATTCAAGTTGCAAATCATGAAAATAAGGAGTTTTAAGTATCTAATGCACTAACCTTGATTAGGGCAGATTTTTCCTCACTCAAAACTTCACTTTCCTTCACTTTCTAGGCTGCCAAAAGCTTGTTTAAGGTGTAGGGTAAAATTTTAATGAAGAGAGGTTAGAGAAATATGGTGGAAGTGATGGAAATCTAAAGCTTGAAAAAGCTTCAATGGAGGGTGGCCATGGAGTTAGGTTTCGGCTGGCTTTTTGGGGAGGGAGAGGGCTGCTGCAATTTTGTTATTTTGGTCTTGTTTAGTCTCTTTTATTTGTTAGTCAAAGGATAGCTTAATTGTGATTGGTCATACTTTATAAATGACATCATCAAGATGTCATAAATGAGCTTTTCTTTGATTTTTCTTTTCTTTTCATCACTACTCAATTTCAATTTAATTTCTAGTAATGTTTATTCATATTTTATGTCATATTAATTATTTACTCAACTGGACAAGTCAGCCAAAAATCACCTCTGAAGGCGAAATGACCAAAATGCCCTCCGTTTGGCTTAACGGGTCAAAATTGTCTGTACCGATTGAAAAATTTTTTTAGGTATTTTCTTGGCATTCTAATGCCATAGGAACCTCAATGACCCTTCTCTGGAGTCCCAAAAATTATTTTATAATTTTTCCCCCGGGTCTAGGGCTCCTCGTTCAGAACTTAACTTCCTCCTGATTACCCATCGCTTGGGCACCATTGCGTTTGACTTGGTTGTATTTTATTTCTAAAATTTTTACTAAGTGTTTCTTATTAATATTTGAGTTAATTATGGTCCCTCTCTTAAGTTTAATTATTTTTCCGGATGTTCTAGCTGTCCGGACCGACACCGGTCACCGGAACAGTAGGATGTACGGAGTGGTTACCGGGAGGGTGTTACAACTCTTCCCCTCTAATTTAAATTTCGTCCTCGAAATTTACCTGATGCAAACAGTTGAGGGAACTGTTGCCTCATCGTTTCTTCACTTTCCCAAGTTGCCTCCTCGGTGTTGTGGTGCCTCCAAAGCACTTTCACCAGTGGAATCTGCTTGTTCCTTAATTCTTTTACTTCCCGAGCTAGGATCCGTAGAGGTTCTTCCTCATATGTCAAATCCGGCTGTATTTCAATTTCTTCTCTGGAGATGACATGTGAAGGATCTGAGCAGTATCTCCTGAGCATGGACACGTGGAACACATTATGGATCTTGTCCAGCTCTGGTGGTAAAGCTAGCCTATAGGCCACTGGACCCACACGTTCAATGACTTCATATGGGCCAATGAACCTAGGGCTTAACTTACCTTTCCTTCCAAACCTCAATACCTTCTTCCATGGTGACACCTTGAGGAACACTTTGTCGCCAACCACATATTCTATTTCTTTCCTCTTCAGGTCGGCATAAGATTTGCATGCGAGGCAACCTTTAAGTTGGCTTTGATTGATTTCACCTTCTCCTCACTGTTTCACCGTGCAGCCCTACCGCTTGTCTTCGCCCAATTCAGTCCAGACACCTGAGTTCTACATTTTCTCCCATACGATTGCTTCATATGAGGCCATTTGGATGCTAGCTTGGTAGCTATTCTTGTATGCAAACTCTTGCCCGTTGGGAGGTATCGATCCCAACTTCCCTCAAACTCAATGACAAAACTCCTCAGGATATCCTCAAGGACCTGACATATATTTCATGTTATTGTTATCATTTCAATTCAATATTTGTATCAATTTCATTGGTTTCAATTGTTTACCTGGATTACTCTTTCTGATTGCCCATCCGTCGAGGATGGAAAGTCATCTTGAAATGGAGTTGTGTACCCAAGGACTCATGCAACTTCTTCCAAAATCTTGATGTAAACCTTGGGTCTCGATCAGATATGATGGAAAGTGGAATTCCATGCAGTCTAACTATCTCACTGATATATAATTCTGCTAACTTCTCCAGTGAGTAGTCAGTCCTAACTGGCAGAAAGTGTGCTGACTTTGTCAATCTATCAACTATCACCCATGCTGCATCATGTTTCTTCCGGGTGAGGGGTAGACCACTTACAAAATCCATGGTGACCGATCCCATTTCCATTCAGTATGCGTATATAGTGTAGCAAACCCGATGGAACTTGATGTTCTGCCTTGACTTGCTGACATGTCAAGCATTTAGTCACATAGTCAGTTATATCCCTCTTCATACCAGGCCACCAATACTGAAACTTCAGGTCATGATACATCTTTGTACTTTCTGGGTGCATAACATATACACTGGTGTGTGCCTCTTTTAGAATACTGGTCTTCAATTCCCCATCATCTGGTACACACAGTCTTCCTTTGTAGTACAGACACCCATCTGCTTTCACCTCATAGTCGATTGCTTTTCCTCTCGAGATCTTGCTCATAATAGCCATTAACTTTTCATCCGCCTTTTGCCCATCTAGTATCTCTGTTGTAGCGAGTTTGGCCTCACTTGCAACTCAGCCAAAATAGCTCCATCTCGAATCAAAGATAGACGGGCATTCAATGATCTCAAAGCTGTCATGGATTTTCTGCTCAAAGCATCAGCAACTACATTTGCCTTCCCAGGATGGTAGTCAATTACACAATCGTAGTGCTTTAGGAACTCAATCCATCACCTCTGTCTAAGGTTGAGCTCCTTCTAGGTTGGCAAATATTTCAGGCTTTTGTGGTCCGTGTAAATGTAGCACTTTTCACCATACAAGTAGTGCCTCCATATCTTCAGTGCGAAGATAATTGCTGCAAGTTCTAGATCATGGGTAGGGTAGTGCTGTTCATGTGGCCTTAATCGCACTGGAAGCATAGGCGACCACCTTCCCCTCTTGCATCAATACACACCCTAACCCATTATGAGAGGCATCACTGTAGACCACGAAGTCCTTTCCTGACACTGGCTGTGTTAACACGGGTGCCTCTATCAACATAGCCTTCAACTTCTCAAAACTGGTCTGACACTTGTCATTCCAGTCAAATCTGACATTCTTGTGTAATAACTTGGTCATTGGAGCGCTATTAGGAAAATCCTTCACAAATCTTCAGTAATACCAGTAGCCCCAAGAAACTTCTAACCTCAGTTGTATTCCTGGGAGGCTTCCATTCCATCACTGCTTCTATTTTCTTGGGATCCACCCTAATCCCATCAGCTGACACTATGTGTCCAAGGAATGCAATCTCATTCAACCAGAAGTCACACTTGGACAACTTAGCATACAGCTTCTTTTCTCTCAGGTTTGCAGAACAATCCTCAAATGCTCATCATGTTCTTCCCTGGTCTTGGAATACACCAAAATATCATCAATAAAGAACACTACGAACCGATCTAGGTATGGATGGAAGATACGGTTCATAAGGTCCATGAATGCCGCTGGTGCATTTGTTAGGCCAAAGGGCATCACTAGGAACTCATAATGCCCATACCGGGTCCTGAATGTAGTCTTGGGCACATCTACATCCTTCACCCTCAACTAATGATACCCTGATCTGAGATCAATCTTGGAAAATACTCCTGCTCCCTTCAACTGATCAAACAGATCATCAATTCTAGGTAACGGATATTTATTCTTCACTGTCACTTTATTCAACTGCCGGTAATCGATACATAGCCTCAAAGTCCCATCCTTCTTTTTCACAAACAGCACTGGGGCTCCCCATGGTGACACACTGGGGCGTATGAACCCCTTATCAAGCATCTCTTGCAATCGAGTTTTCAACTCCTCAATTCTGGGTGCCATCCTATAAGGAGCAATGGAAATGGGTCTTGCAGCCGGCGGTGTCTCAATAGCAAATTCAACTTCCTTTACGGTGGCAAACCAGCAACTCTTCAGAAATACCTGGGAAGTCTCTCACTGTCGTATGTCACTCGGGTTTGGCTTAGCTCGCCTAGTATCCACCACATGTGCTAGGTAGGCTTCACGACCTTTTCTCATCATTCTTCTTGCAATCGTGGTGAGATGACATTGGACAAGAAATCATCCTTTCCCCACAACCGTGATCTCATTACCCTCTGAAGTTTTTAGAGAAATTCTCTTCAATTTGCAATCAACTATTGCACGATGACGTGACAACCACCCATTCCCAATATCACGTCAAACTCATGAAAGGGTAACTCAATTAGGTGCGCCAAGAATTCATACCCTGAATCCTAAACGGGCAACCGTTGTATACCTTGTTCACCACTACATGTGACCCAATGGATTAGTGACGTAATGTCTTGGTCACTCTCCCTACTAGTATCCCCTTTCTACGGGTAAGTTGATGCGGATGTATGAATGAGTGGATCCTGGATCCACCAATGCATGCAGTGTAGTGTAGAGAGAGAACGCACTCGATGACGTCAGGGCATCTTGCTCCTCCCGAGCTCTCAAGGCATAATTTACGGCGGGTGGTACATTGTTATCCGCCTCTCTGCGGCTCGGATGCAGCCTCGAGATGGTCCCACGCCGGATTTACTGGACCTTCTACCCCTTGGTGGTGCAGGAGTGCATGCGCTTGTGTTGGAGCGGCTTTAGTAGTTCTGCGTGGGCGGTTCTTCAAGCGATGCTCTGTTGACGCACACCTCAAGCAGTACCCGATTACTCTCAACATTCCCTTGTGCCATTTCGGGCAATGCGGACATGCGAGAAGATGTTGGGGCTGGTCCGAACCTCATCCTCGGAGGCGCCACCGATGGTGTGGACCGACCTCTCCTAGGGGTGAGCGTGGCTGGGCCCCGAGGCCCGACCACGACCATGTGGTGAGCTGAACTCTGTGCAGGAGGACCCTTGAACTTCTTCCGAAATGCAGGAGATGAGCTGGACTAACCCGGTCCCCTCTTCTGCTGTCTTTCCATTCTGGTTTGCTCACTGATTCTTACTTTTTCCACCTTTATTACGACTTCCACTAGCTTGCTAAATTCGTGATTCCCAAGGCAGTGAGCTGGATCTTGATGTTGTCATTTAGTCCCTCTTCAAATCTCTTGCACCTTTCAGCTTCATTAGGGACTATCTCCCTTCCATAACGGCTTAATCGCACGAACTCCTTCTCATATTCGCCACCAGTGTTGCTCTGCCTCAGTTAATAAACTCTCTTCTTCTCTCTTCCGGATATACAAGACCCACATATTTCTTCTTAAATTCAAAGAAAGAAGTCCCAAGTTACTGACTTCTATCCGCACTTCATCGACACGGTGTCCCACCACTCATATGCATCATCTTGCAAGAAAGAGATGGCGACTTCGTGTTTTGCTCTGGAGTGCAGTGAAGTTGTTTTAGTACTCTGCACTGCTCAACCAATTCTACGCAATGAGTCATCTTCTCTCTTGCCATAGAAGTCCATAGCTCCAAACTTCCTTAGCCTTTCCAGTGTGATTTTCTTTGTGGAGCCGGTAGTGGTGGTGGTAGTCTTGGCATTACCCGACCATTTGTCTAAAGAAGTCGGCCATTTCTTTGGAACATGGCTGTGGAGGCCGAGGTGCTCGCTTGAGTTGGCGGAGCAGATTCTCTCATGCCCCTGGGCCTCATTTCGTAGGTGGAGCATGACTCTCCACTTCCTCCTCAACGGCTCTCTGAGATGAAGGATCCATATCCTATTCAAAATAAGAAAGATAAACAGATCTGCGCTAGTGTCACCTCGACTCTTACAAATGCAATGCATGGTATGGACTCAATCTAGGCCCAGAAACGCCTAAACCGTGCTCTGATACCACTAAATGTGACACCCCTTACCCGTGTACAGTATACCCGAGTAAGTAATGCCACACGGTGTATCAGCACACTCTAATATACCTTAATTATTTTATACCATGCTTTTGAATATAATTTGTGAAATATACTTTATTTAAGCCATTTATCAAAATTATTATTTATTTGAGGTTCCGAAAATTTTAAAGAAAATCCGGCGGAGTACCGGCTAAAAATGGAGAAAACAGTTCTTCGGAACCTGTTAAAAACACTTCCAATATTTATGTTCAATCATCTCAACAATATTTCTCAATTTCAGTTCTCAATAGCCTTTTCATTTCTCAAACATCCATTTCTCATAATACTCATATACAAACAATAAATAATTGCTCAAATTTTGCATTCATAGTCATAACTTCCATTATTTACATGAATGTCAGAATACATTACGTAAGTTCAAATACATATGAGAAAGTAAAATTAGCTACAAAATATCAAAATGACACCTAGTGTCCTACCAATGCACTGCAGAAGTTGAGGTGACACGGACATGCGAATCGCAAGATGGACTCACCCAGTCTGTGGTCTACTGGGCTCACGATCTGTATCTCCAGTACCTACGCGTGGCAAAAGCAACGCGCTAAGCAATAATGCTTAGTGGTGCAATAATATAATAAAATAAAATAGCAAGAAATTAAATGTGTAGTGAATGTATATGTTTCATTTGCTTGGTATTTGTATATTATTTACTTTGTCCACTTTTATTCATTTGGTTGCCCCAAGTAACCTGCACTAGACGATCGGATCGATAACGTAACCGCACCGGGTATCTAATACCTCGGGCCGTCACACCATCGATCGCATATGCATCACCGGTGTGCAACGAGCGACTACCAAGTTGTAAATAATCTCGAGCACAAGGCCAAGTCTCAATGCAAGGTCGAATGGCTAAAAGCCATAAAATCCTGAACGACATATTGCCATGTTCAGTACTGCTAACTGAACCCTATTGGCATGCCAAACTATCCAAACCAATCTTGTTAGGTATACTAGGGCATTTGAAACTTTTAAATTCTTCAATTTGTGAATTTCATGTTTTGGTGTTACTATTCACCTCATTGGTCAACAAAAATGTTGACTTTTGGATAGAAAATATGTACATTGACTTTGGCACTCCCAACATACCACATTTTGTGTTTAAAACTTGTTGGCATTAAGTGTTAATACCATTTCAAGTTTAAACCAACACAAGCAGAATTTTCAATTTTGGTGAGTCAACTTCACTGCTCCATTGACACCTTTGTCGTGGGAATTTGAAGAAATGTAAAACATGAAAGTTGTTCCTTATTTTGTCTAGTTGAATTTATGAATCACTCCATTTGGAGTTTTGTAGCTCAGATATGGTCCAAAACCACACCGGTCGGATTTGCATTCTGCAGAAATTACCATATCTACAGTAACATGAATAGTGACTTCCACTGCCATTTGGGTTAGGTTCTGGCCATAATTTGGGGTAGGTTCCTTCATGGAAGTTGTTTGTCTATGTCTTAACTTGTTGCTGTAAAATTTCAGGTCAATTGACCAAATCTACGATGAGTTATGGCCAAATGAACAGCCATCGTTCATTTGGTCAATTCTGAAATCGATTCGTGGTGTCTGGATTGGGGCTAAGTTTTGGTCCTCTTGCTTTGGTCTTTTGGGCATGGTTTCTTCAGCAAAAATGTGCCATTATAAGCCTAGTTTCATGTCCAATTGGACCAACACAGCCAAAGTTATGGCTGTGTAATTGGACTGAAATCTCGATCCATTCTTCTCTTGCCCTAGGCGATTTCACCTTAAATTTACCATACTATTTTTCAGTTCTAATTATGGTCAACTTACCTAAAATGGTCACTAATTGACCATTAAAATGTGCTCTAACAATTTCCCAAGCCAAGCCAATTTTTCACTCTTCAAAACCCTAGTTCCATTATAGGTTTTCACAACACCTTAATCATTAGCTCCTTCAATAATCACATACACACATGGTTTAAACTTGATCTATAGTCCACTTTAAGTCCATCAAAACAATCAAAATAATTCCTTCACAAGGGCTGCCAAAAATTCATAGTATGTGTACACATAATTCTTGTTCATTTTAGTTACAATTCTTACTCAATTCAAGTTGCAAATCATGAAAATAAGGAGTTTTAAGTATCTAATGCACTAACCTTGATTAGGGCAGATTTTTCCTCACTCAAAACTTCACTTTCCTTCACTTTCTAGGCTGCCAAAAGCTTGTTTAAGGTGTAGGGTAAAATTTTAATGAAGAGAGGTTAGAGAAATATGGTGGAAGTGATGGAAATCTAAAGCTTGAAAAAGCTTCAATGGAGGGTGGCCATGGAGTTAGGTTTCGGCTGGCTTTTTGGGGAGGGAGAGGGCTGCTGCAATTTTGTTATTTTGGTCTTGTTTAGTCTCTTTTATTTGTTAGTCAAAGGATAGCTTAATTGTGATTGGTCATACTTTATAAATGACATCATCAAGATGTCATAAATGAGCTTTTCTTTGATTTTTCTTTTCTTTTCATCACTACTCAATTTCAATTTAATTTCTAGTAATGTTTATTCATATTTTATGTCATATTAATTATTTACTCAACTGGACAAGTCAGCCAAAAATCACCTCTGAAGGCGAAATGACCAAAATGCCCTCCGTTTGGCTTAACGGGTCAAAATTGTCTGTACCGAATGAAAAATTTTTCTAGGTATTTTCTTGGCATTCTAATGCCATAGGAACCTCAATGACCCTTCTTTGGAGTCCCAAAAATTATTTGATAATTTTTTCCCCCGGGTCTAGGGCTCCTCGTTGCGAGAACCGCAACTTCCCTCCGGTTACCCATCGCTTGGGCACCGGCTCGTTTGACTTGGTTGTATTTTATTTCTAAAATTTTTACTAAGTGTTTCTTATTAATATTTGAGTTAATTATGGTCTCTCTCTTAAGTTTAATTATTTTTCCGGACGTTCTAGCTGTCCGGACCGACACCGGTCACCGGAACAGTAGGATGTACGGAGTGGTTACCGGGAGGGTGTTACACTTCCTCCTCACAAGTCTCATTTTCACTCTCTAGCTCCCATTGGACTTCCCTTAACACCATTACTCTCTTGTTAAGACATTCTGAAGCAATGTGTCCATGGCCAAGGCACTTGAAGCATTTTATGTCTTTACTTCTTTTGGGACGGGCTAGATCTACTTCTTTTTTCTTACCCTTGCTCATGCTAACTGGTGCTTTGGTAGAGCTCTTCCCTTTGTCATGCTTCTTCACACCACCTTTATCACTAGTAAGTGGGGTGCTAATGTTAGAAGGTTTTGTGAATGTTTTAAGGTTTTATGAATGTTTTGATAGTAGTGCCCTTGTATCCACCTTTCATTCTTTGCCTTTTAACCTTAATGGCAAGTTTGATCACATCCTGTAAAAACACATATGGTTGCAATTCAATAGTATTAGCAATTTCATAATTCAAACCACTAAGAAAATGGGCAATGGTTTGTTCTTGTGGTTCCCTCACATCACATCTCAACATTAGCATCTCAAATTCTTTAACATAGTTTTCCACACACATTCCACCTTGGTGCAAACTTTGAAGTTTGATATACAACTCCTGTTTGTAATATTCAAGTACAAATCACTTCTCCATGATTCTTTTCATCTCATGCCAAGTTTGTACATCATTAAGCCCATCCCTATGTCTTTGAGCCTTTACGTTCTCCCACCATAAGTTTGCATAATCAATAAACTCAATGGCAGCAAGTTTGCACTTCTTTGCTTCACTGTACTCCTTATCACACCTTACCCCTCTGTAAGATATGACATGATCCCGTAGTATACTTAATGAATTACCAAACTTTGCCTACCGATAACTCAATAAATATACTACAAAGGATTTTTTAGTTAAGGAGTAAATTGCTTTATCTTTCTCTTTACCTGCAACCGCATACAAAAGATATCGCTGAGCATTGAACTCAATGGTGCACAACTATAATTTTAAACTCAATATAAAACATGATTTATCAAATTATAATAAAGAATTTGAAATATCCAAATGTTTCATAAATCATAAAACCAATGTTACAATTTTCAATCATACAAATCATTTGTTTTAATCACATTTTATCAAAGCATTCATAAATGAATAGTATTGCCAACAATCACACAGTTAAAGCCATAACACAAAATTTCACAATCAATGCCACGTTGTACACCACGGCAAAGTAATCTCACCCCAATAATCAAGGCTAAAGGGGGACACAAAGGCTAGCTAACAAATATGAGTACTCATTCAATCTCAACATCAATTGGCAAGCCAGAGAGGGAGGCAACATAATCAATCTCGCCTCAAATAATGAGGGACACAAATTAAATTACCATGCCAACTGTGGTTTCAAAATAATTTCAAAATAATTTCCATTCAAGTAATCACATTCACAAAACAAATAATCACATTCAATTGTCACAAATCCACATGTAGGTTGGCAACATGCCAAATTCTCAAAACACGTCAAAAAGCATTCACACTGGCTCACCCCCTTACTACAATAATTTTAAAAAACCAACATCCGCCTTTCCATAATCATAAATTCATTTCCCATTCAAAATTCTTAAAACAATGTAAATAATTCTCAAATGCAAAAGAAAAGCATAATTTGCGTAGAAAAAGTCTATTCAATCAATTTACAAATTTTAAAATAAAAGAGAATTTAGTTGTGCACAAACCTTATATGAATCTCCTTTTTCCTTAACTTACTTCTCCTTGTCTTTTAAGGTCTCCTTTTCTATTGAAACACACAATTACAAAGTCTCAATACTATTTCTAACTATAACCAATAAATAATCAAATAATTTTCTAATGAATTCCTTAGTTAACTTTCCAAGTTAAATGAATTATGGGTTCTAGACAGTTTTGGACCTTCACTGTAGACCCAATTCCAACTTAGTTTCAGTTATAATTAGAGAAAGTGATCTTAATGAAAGTTATTCCTTTATGTCTTAGTTTTAATTCTCTTTTTGAATCACTCAATTTGGAGTTCTAGATCTTTAGTTATGGTCAAAATACTAAACACTATTTTGGGTGCCATATCCTAAAATTCTAGGTTTTCTAGATTTTTACCTTAAATTTGCATTCTATATCCGAGCACCTTATACTTAGAATTTGGACCAGTCCCTAAAACAATGTTTTAGGCCTTTGTCTTAAGTTTTAAAATCATTTTTATTACTTCAATTGGAGTTTTGTAAAAGAAGTTATGGCCTAATAACCATCCAGAGGTCATAGGATAATTTTGTTGAAGTGCAGAATTTTAAGATTTGAGACTTGTAATTTATTCTAACATTTCCCCCAATTTACCTTAAGAACTGGGTTTAGGTCCAAATATGAAATTTATAGTTTTATGTCTTATGAGTATTTTGGCTTTAGAATCACTTAATTTGCATCTATATAGCTCCAGTTATGGCTATTTTACCAAAACTGGTCGGATGACTAATTACTCACATTTTTCGGGTCCAGTCCCGAATCAGGACAGATTTGCTGAATTAATTTTGTCTAGTAATTTGATTAAGTTAGGGTCATAATTTAACTTCATGATCTTCATAAAAATTGTTCTCCTATGTCTCAGGATTCCATAGGTTCCAGAATTACCCAAATTGGAGTTTCCTAGAGTGAGTTATGCTTAATTATGTGTGTACTATTCATTTGGTCACTTGCTCCAGGTTCATAATTGGTAACCCGGATTCAAGCCCTAATTGAGGTATGCTATGATCATTTTCTGGGCAAGTGGTCTTCATAAAAGTTGGAGCATTATGTCTTAAGTTTCATTATCAGTTAGTTTCACACCAATTGGAGTTGTGTAGCTCAACTTATGAGCCTCTAACACACTAGTCTCAAGTGTCCAGATTCAAGGCCTAATGCACCCTATCCAATTCATTAATTCCCTCACCAAAACAACATAAATTCTCATTCAATGCACATAACATGACCATAATTTGACCTTATATACACTAATTGCACTTCATAGTACAAAAACTCTAATTTCACCAAACCCTAAATTCTCATCTTCCAATTCCAACAAATCCAATCAAATTCAACTACTTAATTCATGCATATACCATCATTCATGCTTAAATTCATGTTTAATTAAATTAACTCATCAAAACCCTAGCTTCCCTAAGTATGTCCGAATTTCCTTCTTTAAATTCCAATAAGATTTCCATCATTTTCTTTGTTATTTTTACACAATCTAACTTAATTTCAAGGAATATATAACTAATCAAATTTGGAAGATAACTTACCTCAATTGGTGATTTTTAATCTTCCAATTTCTTCAAGCTTTCTTAATTTTCTTCCTTCCAATCTTCTAATTTAGGGCTAATTTCAAGTTTTTCTACTAATTTGATGGGGAATTCATGGGAGGAAAATAGAGTTTTAAAGCTTGAATTTGCTTAACAATGGAGGAAATGAAGAAAGAAGAGAGAGAGAGAGAGAGAGAGTCGGCCACATTAGGGAAGAAGAAGAAATGATTTTTGTTTTATTTTAATTATTTTTGCTTTATTTTAATTTTTTTGTCTTATTTATAATTATCTCAAATTAAATATTTAAATTATAATTTTAATTATTATTATTTTTTATAATTTTATTAATTCCATTCATGTCCCCATTTAAATTTTCCTACACATTTTGCTTAATTTAATTTTATTTTAATGTTTTAATCTTACTCATTTTAATGGACATTTAGGTCAAAAGTCAACTCTTGAAGTGAATTGACCAAAATGCCCCTCGCCAAGTTATAGTCCATCTTTTTCAATAATACCCGATGAGTCTTTAGTTTTTTATTCACTTACTTGTGCTTATTCCCTTTTTAACTTCTTTGATATTCAATTTCCCAATAATTCCTCCATTGATCCTTAATTAAGGACTCTATAGGCTCCCACACAAATTTAGGATAACAACTAAACTCACAGTCACTTCCCGGTCTAGTCACCCATCTTCGGGACTCAAGCTCATTTAACCAATTTGTACTTCATTTCTTTTATTTTCCTCTAATTTCATTTGACCTTTATTAATTTAATTTATGACTTTTCTATGTGATTTAAGTGTGGTTCCAGACATCCTAACTATTCGAACAGACATTAGTCACCGGAACAATAGAATGTACGGAACTACTTGTTATAAGGGTTTTGCACTCCTCATACTCAAAGATTTTGTCAACTCTTTGTACCCATTCTAGGTACTCTTCAGGTGAGCTAGTACCTTGAAAGGTTGGAATCTTCATCTTGATGTTTTCTCTTTAGCCATGGGGACGCCTAGGCAGCTGCTTATCATAAGCACCTTTTTTAACTCCAAGTTCTTCATCATCATCATCATCACCATGCCCTTATTGCCCAAGACCATTGTGCTCTCTTTGTGGCTGGAGTGCAACTAGTCTTGCCAAAGCTTGTGTGATCTGAGTAATTTGCTCTTGCATTGCATTCTGTTTTCTTTCAAGTCTCAGCATATGTGCTTGATCCAATGTGAGACCTTTTGAAACTGGTGGAGGCACCTCTCCTTCATCAAACCTGTTGCTATCAAAATCAACTCACTAAGTGTTTCACTCGGTTAAAGGATAGGTTGGTTCACCTCCTCACGTGTTTGCACTCCAAAGGCTTCAAAGTGTTGCTTAACCAAGACTCTGATACCAAACTAATGTGCCTTGTGAAGGAGAGAATGAAATTGATTAGTTATGAAAGATAAAAAAATTCTGCTAGAATAAATCGATGAACAGGAATAAGCAAAATTGAGCAATATAACACCCAAATCAACTTCAACAAAAAAAAAAGGGATTTCTTTTTGGTGTTTTATGATTTAAGATGCAATAGTAATAAAAGACAAAAATAAGAGGATAACTGTCACACCCTACTCCTCGTAAGATGTAACATGCTCCCGTAGTACACCTAATGAATTACCGTACTTCGCCTACCGGTAACCCATTAAATATACTACAAGGGATTTTAAAACAATTTTCGTTCATTTTTAAATTAGTGGGTAAAATTTTTTTTTCAGGTATTAAAAACCTTTATTTAAAGTCCAAACATAAATCAAATTTTTAGATATTTAAAATCTCCATAATTTTTACAAAAATTTCGGCAGAGTGCTGTTTATATTTTGAGAAAACAGTTCTTCAAAACCTAAAAATAAAGACACTCCCAATATATTTCTCAATCCCAACTCCATTATTCAATCTCATTTCACAAATCCGCATAAACCACTCAATACACAGTGTAAATTAAATAAAATATTAAAACATCTCATTGAGGTAAACAAATTAATTTTCACATTCATGGGAGCATTAAAATTTAATAGTGCCAAACTTTATAAGTATATAAAATCTCAAGATAAAATTACAATAATTTGTATTTGATTACAATCGAAATA
The DNA here is from genome assembly GCF_030052815.1 of Hevea brasiliensis. NCBI lineage: Eukaryota > Viridiplantae > Streptophyta > Magnoliopsida > Malpighiales > Euphorbiaceae > Hevea > Hevea brasiliensis. The sequence goes on from NW_026614654.1 coordinate 142,969, forward strand.
TATATATTACAAAAGAGTTAGTAAAACTGCTCAAAGGAAATTTCATACATATAATTACAAAATTACATCAAAAGCTAATGTATAAGGGTATACCTATGATATACGTGAGGATAATCTCACCGTGTCTTTCAGTAACCTCACTCAGCTGCTCTATATTTTCTTTCACCTGCGACAGCATACAAAGCTATCGCTGAGTGGTGAACTCAGTGGTGCACAAACTAATAATTTAAAACTTAATGCAAATTATTCTTAACAATTCATAATGAATAAAAATTTAAAATTTCTAAATTCTTCAAAATCCATGACATTCAAAAATCAATATTTTCATTCATGCAAATTATTCATTTGAATAACATTTTGATCAAATAGTAACTATTTATTTACATTTCTTTTAAATTCTGAAACAATACAAAAATATTTTGAATCACTAACAAATTATTTATTTCAATCACAATTTATCAAATTATGCATAATTTAAAGGCGTTGCCAATAATTCACACAGTTGAACCCATGACCCAAAATTCAAATAAATGCCGTGTTGTACACCACGACATTTTACACTCTCCCAATAATCGAGGCTAAAAGGGAGGAACAAAGACTAGCTAGTATATATGAGTACTCATTCAAACTCTTCCCCAACTGGCAAGCCAGAGAGGAAGGAACTCGCCCCATCTAGTGGAGGAGATATCTCACTAGACAAGCTAATGAGAATTCACAACAAATTTTGCCATGTCAACTGTGGTTTCAAATCATATTCAAAACAATTTCTATTTACAAAGTGTTTATAAATCATCAACATATTTAATCATCATAAATTCATGCTCAAGGTTGGCAACACATCAAACTTAAAATTTACGATTCTCAAAACCATGCAATAAATCCTTAAATGCATAAAAAAAATTACATTTAATTTATACAATTTCATTCAACAAATTAAAATCCTCAACACAACAAAATTATAAATCATAAAATAAACTTGTTTAAATCAATTTAGAAGTGAAAAGTAACAAAATAGTTAGTTGTGCACAAACCTTATACGAGTCGCCTCTCGGCCTTGACTCGATGTCTCGGGTTCTTTCTCGGTATTCTTTTCAACTGAAACACACAATTTCACAGTGTTTCAGTATCACAACTTATCATAAGTCCAAAAATAAATTTGAATCTACTTATACCTAGCTTTAATATGTTAAACTTAACGTTCTTTCAAATTTGTGTTTTGGGGTTACTATTCATGACATTATTCAAGTCAATTTGTTGACTTTCTAGGGCTTAATAGGTATGGGAATCCTAACTTCACCCACATACCACATTTTGATAACTAAATTTGTTGGTTTTGGTTGTTTACTCAAATTCGAAGTCTTTTAGGCAAATTTGCAAATTTTCAGTTTTGGTGTCTTATGTTGCACTGTTCCAGTGGTCATTTTTCTGTTAGAATTTGGCAAAACTTTTTTCATAGAAAATTGTCCCCATTGTCTTAAATTTATTCTCCTTTTTGAATTACTCCAATTGGAGTTTTTTAGCTCAAGTTATAGCCATTTGAATCATGGCTGCCAGATTGAACTTAACCCAGATTTCTGGGCAAATTCTGGTTCTGGGAGTTTTAAGTCACCAAATTTGGGTGGCCAAATGACTTGGTTAATGGCATAATTTTGGTTCATGAAAGTTTTAGGTATATATCTCAGCTGTCCACTAGTAAAATTTCAGGTCATTTAGACCTACCTAGCCCAAGTTATGGCCAAATGAACAAACTGTTCACTGTTCATTTGGTCATTTTTGTACAGGTCAGACTGCAAAAATTCGGATTTGGTCAATTTATTAACTAGGTCTTGGTCACTTTTTTGGCATGGTTCCTAAATGAAAATTGTGTCATTTAGTGTCTATTTTCATTCTCAATTGGTCTCATACCAATTGGACTTGCAATTTTTAGTTTTGGTCCCTCAAAGGGACCTTGGTCCTGCTGCCTACAGGTTGCCCATAACCAATCCGAATTCAAGCCTAATTCTAACACTTCAAATATACCTCAATTGGTCACTAATGACCATTTTTCACCTCAAACAAGGTCAAACACACCATTTGACCATTCTTCTAATTTTTGGCTTCCAAAACCCTAGGTGCCAAACCCTAGTTCACATTTTTGTCACATTTACTTGATTCAAAGTATACCAACATCATTCCTCAACTCAAGTAAGCTTCCTAACATATTTAATTCAATCAAAACACATGCATTTCCATTACAAACCCTAGCTACCAGAATTTCTATCTAGTCCTCCAAATAAGTTTTCTTTTCATTTTATGTTAATTTCTAAGTTCTTTATGCTATACATACATTAATTAAACTAAAAATTTGAAGTTTGAATTACTAACCTTATGCAGAATTTTCTTCCCTTCAAAACTCTTCCTTTCTTCTTCTTTTTGTTGTCAAGTTCTCTACCAAAGCTTGAAATCAAGATTTAATGTTGGAGGTTTAACTTTCTATGGTGGAATTTAGGGTTTGCT